>NC_063332.1:109803334-109881374 GCF_021869965.1 Rhincodon typus
TGCTTGGCCTGCTGTGTTCATCCAGCTCTACACCTTGTTATTCCATAGTGAACTTCCTTGTTTTTATTTTACAGATGTACAGTCTTGTGTATTTGTAGCATTTTCTAATATTCTAATTTCAGCTTGTCAAGCATTTACAGGTTAGATCTACACGATATATAATTACAAGCCTCCCACTAAAGCAACCATCGCCAAAGTATTTTTTAAAAAACTAGAAACTCAAGCAACTGGGGTAATTGATAACAAAACTAGACTGTAAGTGAATAGACGGCAGAAATGAAAAGTGAATAAAACAAATAATTAAAAACATTAGGATGGTGAGGTTGGGTTTAGCAATGGTAGGTGGATCATAAGTTTGCCTCCGGAAGTGACTAAGGTCATTACTTTAGGAAACCTTCAAACACTGTGAATGCGCCACGATATGGTTAATGACTTTGATTTCATTTTACTTCCACATTGTGGCAAAGGCTGACATACATCAGAGGCGTCAACTGGACTTCCTCACATTTTCAGCGAGTTCGTTATTTTATCACCTTTAGTCGTATCGAGCTGATAATACATTTTCAGTCAACCTTGGGTAGACGCAATGAGGACTGAACCAGGAAGTTCGGCTTCACTTCATTCTTTTGCGTCATCACTGTTTCACATTAATCCCATTAATTGGAAGCTTACTTAAATAATCACATTCTCTATAGATCTGAGAGGGCAGCTCTTGACTGGGCTTGTTCTGGGCTTCGCTGAACATTGACACAGGCCAGTTTACACGAGACCTCTAATATCTACCACACAACGTTAATCCTTAGTTAAACTTGTAACAAGCTTGTTAAAGAGAATGGGATTTTTAAACAGCTGTTCATCTTCCTGATCTTACAGTAAAGTCTAAATTTCTCGGGTCAGTCTCCAGTTGTGAAGTTGTTTGAGGGCTCGAATTGAAACGATATTTATTTAGTAGTTATCGTTCAGGCAGCGCTTACCACAATGTGTATGTAACCTTATTCTAATTGCCGATGTGAAGCTAATGCATTTCACAACGCTACGCTGGACAGTGTCACAGCGTGACGTGTACCTTCAACCCTGAGTGAGTAGTGATTTTAGTGATTCCGTGGGCAGAAACTGTCCGAAATGATTGGAACCATGGAATCCTGAAATTGTTATATTATAGGAAACCCATTTTACCAGTGCCGACTTCCTGCAAGAGCCACTCAATTAACCCATTGCATTTTTATTTCTTTGCAGATAATTATGGCGATTTCTTCGGTAAAACAAGATGATTTAGCGACTAATTTGAATAACTACATACACGCATACATTTGGTCAAGTAAAAATAAAGCTATTTATTGTTGAAGCCAGCCAAAATGACCAGATAAACTATCAAGATTCGTAAATTTCGCCAAGAGTGAGAAACACAATAACTATTGAGACTTCTTATCACTGGCACAAAATAGTACATTTGATTTTTAAAACGAAAATATTTACAAAAGAGAAATGTAGATTCGGTACTTTCCCGCCTGTATTTGGTGTTGTATCTACCGTTCTGACATGCACTTTTTCCAGCCTTCCGCGTTTGCAGCTCGCGCTGGTACAGCCTTCATTATTTTAATGACATTGGAATGTATCAATGAGGTCAATAAACTGAAATCCATTCTCTCACTTTTCTTATATCCAAAATAAAATTCTGTCCTTAAATATGATAATACCATATATTGCTCTTCCAAACTTCCGTAAGCGCGAAACGCATTTAAATTGAAATAAAGTTATGACAAAACGCATTTGTATACTGTTTTGTGGGAAGTACAAAATGTTCAATGTAAAGTGATAATGTGTGCATCACAATCTCCTCTTCCCTTAGTTTGTTTTTGAGTTGTCTCGAGTTGACATGATAAGCTGCCATACACTTACAGTTCAGTTATGAGAGGTCATGTGCCGGGAGAGGTGGTGACGTTCCCTAAAGGATTCATTGCAAATGGGACATTTAAGCTTTTCCTCCCTTCGTCTTTTCACCAGCGGCTCCATGGCGTACTCCTTTTTGTGGTGCGATCTCATGTGGTACACTAAATCGGATGTCATTCTAAAAGAAGCGTTGCATTTGGCACACCAGTTCTGCGCGGGTAAACAAAAGGATGTGAATGAAGGAGGAAGGAGGGTCAGTGCGGATGGGACTTGCAGCTGAATGGGCCCCGAAGTCTTCGGCCAGAAGGCGGTGGCATAGACGAAAGGGCTTTGTTTAGCCAGGCCCCCTTGCATGGTACAATTGCCGTTCACCTCTGCGCTCTGGAGCTTTGCAGTTAAAGCATTGGCTGGATAAAGCCTCGCAGAGTCACCGACCGCAGGATGACACTCCAAGCCAGGAATCACTTTCTGGGACACCAAGAGTGGAGAGAGCTGGGTAAACGACCTGGCTGGTTGAGAAAATGCACTCTTCCTTTCCTCGCTGCCACAAAGCTGGGAGACGCTCCGAAACGCACTGCCCATGGCAATGTTGTCCAGGCAGGAAGGGACTTGTGTTTCAGTCAGAACAGACTTGATGTCCAGCGGCTTCTCGGGAGAGCTGCTGATGGGGCCTGCACCATTCTTGTTGTCTATGTCGGCAACACTGTCTTTCGGGATCTGTTTAAGATTCAGGGAAGTTGGTTTCACTTCAAGGAAGCCGCTCCGCTGGCATCTGCAGCCTCAGGGCTGGATGGTGCCATTAGCCTTCCATTTTCTCTCAGGTTGAAGTAACCTCCTCTGAACTGCTGGGAAGGACAGGAAAGATTTTCTCTTGGGATAGACAGTGTTCTCTCGGACAGTTTTGCAGTGTGGAGTACATTGTGAGTCTTTTCTTCCGCCTCGTCGTACTTTCTTTTATTTTCATTTATGCTTTCAGTTTCTCGACGGTTCCTCGCATTCTCTCTCGGATTTTCCATATCTCTGGCGAGATTGTGAAAATCCGTGATGGTTTTAGTATTTTCGACATTGGCAAAGGCCGATAGTCGCTCGGATCGGCTGAACTTAACACTTGATCCGTCAACAGTTTGATGCTCACGGTCTCCGCTGATCTTGATGTTCTCGTCCGTGGCAATGCAGCCCAGCTTCTTCTGACAGCGGAATCGCAAATGTGCTAGGAAGGGGTATTCGCACTGAAATCGCTGGCTGCAGTGCAGGCATGTGTAAGGCGAAGATCCTGTGTAAATGAAGTATATTCAAATGAGATTGCACACTCCTGCAAGTCAACTGTCTTCCAGCGTTCACTAATTTAACATCCGGCTAAAAATCATAAGGTTAAAAGCACACGTATTAAGTGTTCAAAATATTTCATTTACAGGATAAATAATTCATTGTCATTATAATAATTGCGTTGACCTTTTCTTCTTAGGCAATTCACTAATGCTAACCGGATCATTTTATTCTTGATGAAAGGTCACCTAACCTTTCTGTCTCTCCACAGATGCTGCCAGACCAGCTGAGTTTTTGGCAGGATTTTTTTGCTTTAGTTCAGATTTCCAGCGACCCCAGAATTTTGCTTTTATGTCACTTCATTTCTCCTTGTGTAACTCTGTTCACTGTTGTGCTTGCCTATGTAGTTAACCACATGAAATAGGTCATCCATTCCCCAGTCTAACTATCCTTACTTTAATCTGTTCACAGCTCCAAAACACACACACACACACACACACACACACACTTACCCATCTGTCTATCCATCTATGTATCATCACCCATCCTTCTTACTAGGTTGTTTCATCAGTTTAAACAATTGAAACTAATGTATTTATCCACCTATTTATTGCATTAGTAATCTTGTGGCAAATCTGTAGGAGACTACATAATCTGTACATAAGTACCTCAAAAGTGCGAACTGACTACGGAATAATGCGGTTATCTCCGCTGATATGGCTAGGCTGTGTTGCCTATCGTAATGTGAGTGTGTATATGGGAGGAGCTGCACTATGAGCCATTATAAATCGCAGCTCACCATTTATTTTGGCCTGTGCCCGGACGTTGCTGAGAAGCAGCAGCTCCAACAGTTCTTTCCCATACCACACAAGCAATTCTTCATCTTTGTCAATCCGCCTCAGAGATCGATAAAACAACTGGCCGTTTTTCACATATGCCTCCAGATTTTGTTCTTCTTTATCCCTGGCCGACTGGACTAGTCTGAGCCACATTAAGCCCTCGGAGGAGCTGTTCGCTGCTGAAGTATCCACCTACAGTAAAATGCAAAAGCAGGATATGAGCCACATGCGTGATGGATACAGGCCAATTACCAATGATCTGATGTGTGCTGTCTCTCGCTGCAGACGGCCTCTCGCACATTCCACATCACATAAATTAACTTGGGATCTCATTGCAGATTCCCAGGCATTATGCAGAATCATTTAACAATAAGGAACCTCAAGGTCTGCTGTCCTGTTTAGCAGGATAATGTGCGCTATTGCTGAATATCATGAAAGTAAATGAAGTGGTGATTTACTTGATACATTTCAGCCAGTACTTTTAAGCATTCTGCAATAAATCGCGGTCAGATTTCAAGATCCGTAAACTTTAAGAGTACATCGTGCTTACTGTTTTGTATTTCTTACACATGTCTTTAAACTGCGAAACAATTTAGCACGCTAAATGTCTGCGAGAAAACATTATTTAAATGGTGGGTCGGTGAGTGTGGTGGGGAGCACAATGTGAAGGAAACCCTCTATCAGCTGTATTGCCAGGGATTATAACCCCCAATAAATCGATCGCAGGACGGAAGGTTTAGTGCCCAACATAACAGGCGGGCCTTCGGCAGGATTTTCTCTGTATTTTCTATTTGACAGTCACGATCATACTAGGCATAACCCGCTGTTGCCCGGCGTCGGCTGTGTGTTTTCAGCGCCGTTTCTGTGCTAGTGCGGGAGAGTCAAGGAAGGACTCAGCTAGATGCCAGGGAACGAGGGAGAGGCAACGTGTACGGAAAGGAAATACGCAAATAAACCAGGCAGGGGAAGATAAATACTTAGATAAAAAAAGAACGGAGAAAGTGCAACGCGAGGTCAATAGGTGAGAAAAAAAGTAGCAATACTGGTGCCAGAGGAAATCGGATATTGTCCAAAAGAGGGAGGCGGGAGCAAAGGAGAGAATTAAAACTGAGCCTACCCGAAAGATGTAGGGCACGGTTCTTTTGTCGGTTGATTTCAGAGCAATGAAAGCGATGCTGTCGTAGAGGGATGTGTGGCTCAGCACGCAGGGTCCAAAGATGGCATTTTCTGGAATGTCACAGGTTGTATAGACGCTGGTGAAAATGTTGGTTAGACATTGCTGGACAGCTCTGCTGGCATCGCTCTCCCAAAAACCCTTGTGAGCATTTGGATCTTCCATCGTGAAGGCTTGTTCTGCGAGAAAAGGAAAGAAAAAGGTCATCTCGGTGCTGAAAGACCTGCAGAAGTCAAAACGCTTCAGCATGAAGAAAAGACATCGACAGTAACGATCGTCCTAATTATAAATTCAGGTCTCATTTGCGAGACTCCTGTACCAAACTTGGGTCTCATGAAATCAGTACAAGCGAAGATGAGTCTGCTCAGCACCGTAGCCATTTTTACAGAACTAAAGTTCCAATTCCAAAATATTTCTAATGTTGACACCCCAGCAAGACTTGTTTGTTTCTGTCACCTATGTTCACTACTGTTCGCGCAGATTTTATGAAAATTGGTTGTGTTTCGATAAATGCCCAATTCAACGTTGCCAAAGTGCATTGGTACCTGCCTGGTTTCCCAGTTCGATCTATTATTTTGGTTGAACGCAGACGAAACCATTTCTCAACAAGAAATGTGTCTGGAAGTGCAAGTGAAATGGACTGAGAGGCTCCTGTCATTTTCAGTGATTTGGTGTCGGATAACCTTTAGATCTTTTCTACAAGAAAGAACGTATGTCTTCTTCGTCCGCGCATCTCATTACCATAATACAACCCTTTCCCTCTGAGACTTTAATTAAAAGCAGCAAGCAGAGTTAATTATTTTACCTCGACACGGTTATTTATGATGAGAATGAATCCCAGTTACCTTGTTCTACACAGGGAGAGATTCGGTCAAATGTGGCTTGTGAAATCTGAATTGGACGGGGTGGGAAGCAGGGGAGTTTTGCGACGCTGCTATTCATCCCAAGGTTTGAATGCGCTCAGCACCAATTTCCTGACTCACTCCAGTGTCGGGGCTTCTGTCAAAGCCCCAGGTTTGAGTTGGACGATTGGATCAAATAGAATTCGATGGCATTGTACAATGTCCTGGCCAATCCAAGATTCTACCACGAAGATTTAGATCCAGCCCTCAATCTAGGGCTTTAAAAATAAAAATAGGCAATATAAAGACGGTGAACATGTAACATATGCTATGGTCGTGGTCCGATAAATCAGCTGTGTTCGCATCTACATCTGAAGAAAAGAAAGTTGAAGACAAAGACAATCCCTTTATAACCCGCACCCTCCGCCTCAAATACAAATAACGTCCTTTTCACTTGCAAAATATTACTAATGAATGAGTAACCACCGATTCTAATCAATTGGCAGTCACCCAGTGCAGCCTTTCACTCTACATGAACATTGAAATCATTAACACGATATGAACCGAGCCAAGAGGACAAATGGGCTTTTGCTGAACTTGAAGAGTCCACGAACAACGCTTGAGCGCAGCAGCGAAGCTCCTCACCAAAACCTGCCGCTATACTTCACAGAAAGTGATGCTTATACGCCTTACCTGATGAAAGAAAAAGCTCTCCTCCGCATTGCACTCGGCCTCCCCATATACCTTTGTTTGCGAGCGAATAAAGATGCAAACTCATTTCACCAATATTTTATTGTGAATGAGGTTGCGCGTCGCTTGGTAGTGGGTGGGGGGGGGGGGGGGTTGTCCCGAAAATAAATAAATAAAGACGTCTTAATGAATATGCATTGCTTTCAATCCTCAGCACAGCAAATCAGCGTTTGGGGCTAAGGAGAACAGCAGCAACAACAACAACAACACACAAAAAAAAAGTAGAGACTCACCAGAGAGGGAGAGAAAACAAAAACAACGTGTTTTGTTTAAAGGATCTCTTTCTTTGCTCTTTATTTGGGACGGGATATGTGCAGGTGCAGCAGCTGGAAGACGCAGCGCGGTCTCTCTCTCTCTCTCGCTCTCTCTCTCTCTGTGCTGTCAGTGCTGTGGCATCGTCGGTGAAAGTGACGGGGGATGTTGCGCTTCCGCTGCAAACAGAGAGAGGGAGAGAGGAGCCGTGCAGAGTTACATATGGGCCCGAGCGTAAGTGGCAGACACTTTGGTGGAGATCATCTGTCCAATGGCGCGTGACATTCCAGCCCCCCCCCCCTCCCCCACCCACGAGCCAACCACCCGCTCCTGCTGCTCCCCATTGGCCAGCGGGCACCCGCTTGGCGGCTCGTGCCCCTCCGCACCTGCCGCGCGTCCGCGCACGCGCCCATCCACACACACACACACACACACACAAAGCGGAAGTTCGCTCGCTCAGGTCCGATTGGGTGCTCGCCTCGTCAGCGCCGGCGCTCCACTGGGCAGCGCGCGGGATGGGCGGGCGCGCGGGCGGACGGGGGCGCTGGGTGTGAGCTGGAGGAGGCTCCCCATCCCCCCTCTCCAAGCCTTCCCCGGACCCAGGAGCTGAAAGGAAGCTGAGGGAAGAGCGGGAGGTCTCGGCCGTCCCTTCACCCCCACCACCCTACTGCACCGATTATACATCAATAATGAGCCTAATTTCACCATTTGAGGGCATGAAATAAGCATTATCCAAAACAGAGGCGACAACACAAACACACGCTGCCTGGGGACGGGGGTGGGTGGGTGTGTGTGATACCATTCCTCATTTTACACCGACGGCAGATAACATTTACGGACCATAAACTTCCATCGGACACAATTGTTTTGTTTTGTCTCGAATGCACTAAACATTTACTTCAAAAGTGACTCGGGATGACTGATCCTGACCGCTGCTGCAGGGCTTTCCTTATGTTGTAGAAAATAAAGAGCTAAGGGTTTATTTTTCATTTCGAGTCAGGTACTGCCTAACTTTGTCATATGAGAAACAGCAAAAAGTGAGTTTCCTCCCACCTGAAACCAGAGCCTTTTTGGAAATATGAGTGATTCATGTGCAGCTAAAGCGTATTATATACAACGTGTGCCCTTCCTGAATGCTAAGGTAACTTGCAATAAAAGATTCTCCATAAATTACTTGTCTGCTTTGGAAACCGTCATCAGAATAATCGAGATCCATGCAGTAAATAATCGAAAATAATACTGAAAATCCTATGTAGATTTTAGAAAACGCAATGCTCAACGCATTGTTTTTGCCACTTCTAATGCATTATCAGCTGCCAGATCTTCTAATTAACTGCAGAATAATATGGTAATTAATAAAATTAATTTTCTACCAGTCGGACGTAATCTGTAATTACACGTATTGTAAAAGCGCCAATGCCAACAGACAGAAAGAGATTTGGGATTGGTGTTTTTGGCAGAGTTGTCGCCTTTTTTGATTATCGACCTCCACTGAATATTTCACGCCGTTGCGCGGGCTAAGTTTGCAAATATCGCGAATATCCAAACTTTTATCTTAACAGCTCAGGATGATAAAAGGCTTCACCCTTCATAGAAATTAAAGAGCCATTACTGTATCAGGTGCTAACAGAGCTCTCATTATTGTAAGAACTGAGAGAATCACAGGGCTTCAAATTCTTCCACTTAATTTGAATGTTGGGAGACTGATTCTCTCAGTTGGTGAGATGCGCGCGGTTCACCACGAGTTTGCTTCCCGCTCTGGCTAAGGTGTATTTGGGACCTTCTTCTTTGCCTTGCGCTGAGAATGGAAGGCAATTGCAAATAATCAGTAACAACTACTGCTTATAAATTCGGCTCGGGAGGAAACACTAGCAGACAATATAGCAAGGACTTGATTAATGGGGAGGGGGGTAGAAATACAAATTTTACTATCTAAATCTATTCTGAATAGTTTATAACCTGGATGTCTGCTGTTTGAATACATGAAATATACATTTGAATTTACGCCAACTTATAGAATGATGGAACTATTTATACATATTAGGTATATACACACATACACAGCCCAGAACTCCATTCGGCCCATCGTGCCCACACTGACTCTTCAAACGTACATCATTACCTGCTACCAAGTTCTACATTTCTCCATATCCTTGCACTTTATTCCTATTCACATAACCATCCAAAACCCACTTGAATGTCTCGACTGAACGCACAGACGTCCCGACATGTAGCACTAACAAAAAAGTGCATACACATATGGACGTATATAAATATATGCAGACATATACACATGCAGCAGATGCATAATGCATATGAGAACACATATAAACATTTCTCATTACTATATATTTAGACACATACCCGTATTCACAATCCTTTCATGAATATTTAAATCAGAACAACTGTAATTATACTGTGCCTTATACCTTCATGTAGATTTCTACTCAGAAAACAGTACACATTTTCTGTAAGCTTGCGATTTATATACTATTTATTCAGTATTGTAGTTTATTGTATAACACGAGCTAAATAAATCCATTATAATGAACACCAGCAGTACTACGCTTGGGATGTTGCTACATAAACAATTCAGTGGCTACATTATCTCTTCAATGAATGCATTTTCTGAATCAAGTGTGAAATCTGGAAGCTGTCACTCAAAATATTATTTTGCCGCTGCTGTGTTTTCAGAATTACGAAAACTCTACGCTGAATTAGAGAGTAATGAATAAAATGGGGCTTCAAGTGGGGCATCAAACTGTAACTAATAGTGGCTTGTATGCCAAACCATCGACACCACGTAGGGATAAAAATATGAAAATATTGATTTTAATTTATTGTGCTTATGCAATGACTATGGGTTGCAGGAGCAATAAATAAACTCATCCTGCAGAACCCAATGGAAAACGCACAGGCACACATGCTGGCAGCAGCGGCATGCTGTTTGCAATTCATGTCTACCTCTGGTATTAATTTTGCTATGATCAAAGAGTACGTTTTGCCATAAGAACTTAAAATTAGCAAAGGTAAAGAACAGATAGCTGTTTTGTCCAGCATGATTACTTTGATCAGCTTTCAGTTGCGACGGTCAAGTGTAAACCTTTCGATTAAATAATTCGAGAGAAATAAAAAAAAGACAGCAATATACAAAAGGTGGTTGGTTTTCTTTTCTTTGCAATATCCCAGGGAGAAAACAAACAAAACGACTGAAAGGCCGTTGTCATAAATCTTCCTCTCCACTCTTCCTCCCTCCTCCCCATCCCATATTGTGCCTCTGACCAACGATGCATGCTGAGACCCTTTTCCATAAAGTATTCAGTATTAAAGCCACAAAGCTCACCCAATCAGTAGCCATCTGCCTCCACTATAACAGCAACGTGTGTGACGAAGGATGGCAGCTACAGCAGAGACACAATCGTGCACTAAACAGGTTGATAGGACCGAAGCTGGCTGCAAACTAATACCTAGCGCAGTACTCGGTAAAGAATTCAACTGCATGGGACCACCAGTGTCATCGTAAGCAAGGCTACTCGTATAAAACAAGTTACTATTTTTTCATGCATACATGATCTAACTGCTGGCGCATCACTTTGACTAGATTTGTTGACTAAAAGCAACAGCTGAAAACTGTTTTGAATGGTACCTGTCTATTTATTGAGATTCAGCTTTACCGTCGCGCGGCACCCGCCTTCAAATGAAGTCCTTTACTACCAAACGTAATTAGCTAGGAGAGCAGTCATGAATCTTACTAGTATCGATAGGTCGTCATGTTTAAAAAACAAATAAGTTGGGGACACGCTACCAAAATGAAAATGAACGTGAATGTGGACAAAACTTAGAGTCTGACTTGGATGTTGTGACCAGTAATCCTAATTCTAAGGGATATATGGTAAATTAACAGGTAATATAATGACAATTTTAGTAAATTGATTAATTTAAATCGGGAATAGTACGCCACGGGTAGGTGCCCAACTGGTTTCAGTGCGTTTTGTTCCTCTGTGTCTTACCAAGACGGTGATCTTGCGACCGCAGCTGCAGTGTATCAGTTCCAGCTGCTGTGAGGGTTCAAGGGCAGCTCACTGTAAAAAGGGCTAAGATTGATTGCACAAAACTTTTCCTTTCAACAGCGGCTTCCACATGCTCAGTCATAGAGAAATGAAGTGCGAATGTTTTAGGATTTCCACAGTTAGCTGTGTATATAACTTAAGGCTACGTTATTTTAAAACAGAAATTGAACTTAACCTGGCACTTAATTTATTCAAGAACTTCACGTGTACAAAACAACACACATATTCAGGACATCGGCTTGAAACACATGTCAAACTCAATGCTTTTGTGCTTATTCATCTCTGCACAAGCAATTCGAAAGAAAATTCGGTACTCTAACTCTGCACCATCTTCGTAGGCTTTACCTGTGCAATATGCAGCTCTTATCGATGCTTAAACTCCATTATTAATTCCGAATAGAATGGCGCCCTTTTCACCTGATCAATTACAGTATTCCTCACTAGCAATGGCCACATGTATGAACTAAGCACATAGTTCTATAGATGACATACTTCATCTTACATTCCTTCAGGTTAGATGTGCTTGCCTTGGCGGTGATAAACTACTTTAATTCAACGCTTTATTATTTAGATTCCTTATTTTAAAGAAATTACTGTCATCTCAGAAACGTGTCTAATGAAAGAGGAATACTATTGAATGATGGGTGGAGAGATGTAATAGGTAATTAGAGCTGTCTACCTAATTGCTCATCATGAAAGACTGCAAGAACATTTTTGTCAATACTAGTAGTCTTAATAGTTGACTAACAGTCAAATAATTTTAATTTACCCACTATTTCTTATAGCCTGTAAGTATTTCCATAAGTAAAACAAAAATGCTATGTTTTCAGTCGTGGGAAGAATATCCAGCAGAGCAGCAGCTATATCAGTGGCATTTTGTCGAACACTGATGATAGCTAATCATTTCGCATATTAATGGAGTTACTCTTACCCTTAAAACAACAAAAAACAATTTGCAATGGATGCAACAGTCAAAAATGAAAGTCATTCCATGGTAGTATTACAGTTGTTACATTCCTTTATGAATTAGGTGCGGTAAGAACATATGTGTATGATGTATGTATGTTATTGATAGGCGTTTCGATTATGAAAGTTGCTTATTTTGAAAACTGTACAATGTAAGTAAAAAGCGAAGAAAGCGAATCGCTGTGCATTGCGATTTGTATTTTTATGTTGAAAAGAGGTCTATTCAGCTTATTTAATTGTCAAAATGTGGTGCGCATGTTACAAAGATGGCTACGATGTTGTCCAAATGTTTGTTTTTAAGTACGTACCAACAACTGAACTTTCTGCGTTTCCCATAATGGTCTAACTTCCTTCTTTCACATGAGAAGGAAATGAGTAGCAGATAACTTGATATCGTTTAATATGAACAAATTCATTGCTGTTTTCTTTTTTTCCGCTGTTCAGTTCACTTTTACTTGGTCAATATGGTTGTATCGTACGTTACAGGTTCGTGGACAAAAGGGGATAGTCAGATAGCATTGGTTTCGGATTAGGAAACAAAGTATAGCGTTGCATTTAAACAACGATAATATGTTGTGCTGTAATGTCCAAGGTATTAATTTTAGACCATACCTATATCTCAGATTTCTGATGTAGATAGCCTATAATTTGAGCGTCAATCTTTTGGGTCTTTTTAATCGTCATTAATCATGAGTGGTATATGGCTTGACTAGCTCTGCACCAAGCCGAACAATTCAGGACTTTGAGCATACGTTTGTGAGCTTTCTTTCTTCATACAGCGTAGAAACAAGCACTTCGGCCCACCATGTCTATGCCGACCATTAACACCAACTACACTGACCCCACTTACCTGCACTTGGTCCACAGCTTTCTGTGTCCCGGCATTTTAATTGCTCATCTTTATGTACTCATTCTGATGAACAGTATAATGTACTGTCTATTCATTAAAATGTTAAATACATTCCAGACAATCCATCTCACATTTTCCTTCCAATATTATTTAAAACTGGCTGGTTGGTCAATCTCTTCTGGACCTTTACTTTCTTAATATTGATCACAGTATGTCTACCACCAATACATTTGGACACTATATTGCCGAGCCAGAATCACTTTTGACGACTTACTTGCAGAAGTCATTGCATTAATACATTTTTTACATGAAGTAGCAACACTTAAAATGTTAGTTTATATAATGCGTGGGATAAAGCCAATACAATCAATTGAAAAAAAAAACCCTACGTACCTTTTTTATGTATACTTGAACAATTGTTCAATAAAATATTTTCAAGTCACAACAGTAGTTTGCAAGAAGTGTGGAGGCTGTTCTTTCCGAAGTGTTAAATTGAGCCTTTTGTCGTCTCTCCAGTTGCAAAGTAATCAACTGCGTCTGCCTGTATCAGTCGTTTCGAGGCAACCAATCTGCTGAATAATTTGACTGTTAGAATTCAAATGACACGTCCTCTGCTCAATAAAGCAAAAAATCTATTTTCTTCACAGTTTGTACCCCGCATCTTCTTCAATCAGAAAAGTAAACAAAGCTGCCCTTAATAAGCAGGAATGTGCTACATATGTAGATGCAGGAGAAGTTATTTCCCTTTAAAACTACTTGGAGTTTGTGCGATATTACAACTTTCAACTTCGTGCTGTAACTAAATGTTTCAAGAACAGAATGTTACCGTAGCATTTAGTGCATTGGAAATCGTTTAAATCCAGTGGTTCAAGTAATCACAGTGCCAAAAGACTTCAAATTACTTGTACTTATATCATGACAGGATCCTGTAGCAAACACCTGGTAAATAAAACATATCATACTCGGTAATAAAGATAACCTCCAATGAATATTTTATGTTGCACACACTTTCTTTAACTCTAGAAACTGCTAACCATCAAGCAACAAATATCATGCACCAGAAGGATAGTTGCAGTGTAACATTGCCAATGATTAGATACAAAGCTAATAGAATCCTATTGCTTGTAATAGATCAATCTGTGTCTGGCAGCGTGCTATTGTTAAGTTTATATCAAAAATTCGGAAGCAGTAGCAACCTGTTTACTTGCCAGAACTTTACATTCATGCGCATTTATCTGTACTAAATTATTATGCTTCTAATTACATCTACTTTATCGAGCTCCTTAATATTAATTTAACATTAACACGACTGTTTAATACAAATTTATGGTGGATAAGTAGAACTCGACTTACCCACTAATCGTAAACAGCCAAATGACGCCAGATCGTTTGTGCTGCTATGATAAATCAGTTGTTCAGTTCTTAGAGTACGAAAGCAATAAAAATATCCAGCACGCCGTCCTCTTTAGCTGAAGACAATACCTGGATGTGTGCAATTGGAGGCTTAATACACACCAAAAAATAAAAAGAGCAAGTCTAAAGTTACCTCGATTGAGGGAACGTGCGTGGCGTGTGGGCGGGAACATGACTTTCTAAACTGTAGCTCATTTCGGTTAGATGAATTCGAGACTGTAGCAAACGTTCAACATGTTAGTATTTAGGGGAGGAAATGAAAATGTTAACCCATAAATGGAAGTTATCATGGTCCACCAGCTAGGCATTGAGCCAGCCAATGTCATGCCCAATTGCGCTGAGATCTTGAACATCTCCTTGGGTTGTCGACCACACAGAATCAAACATGCAATTAGCATTTTCTTTTTTCTCTTCTCTATAATAGGGAAGACAGTCATGTTGCTGCTCTCGCTTTCTCCCCGCCGGGAGGTAACAATAAATAGCCTGGTTTCAAAATCATATTGACATGGAGACACGATTGTGCATTAAGTTGATCTACTTTGCAGGTCATAGATTGAAGATTTGCATCTGTTGATACTTAGAAACTCAGAACTTAAACCATATTTCATAATGGAAGCAAACAGATTAGAATTATTCAAAACTGCGCTGAATTTGGAAGAAATGCTATACCCCAAATTCGAAGATTTGACGTTATTCGCGATGAATCACAAAACTATGTTTTGATAACGTTGCAAATTAGGTGAGAACTTAATTGTGTTAATATTTCGAAAAATGTATATTGAAGAAAGTCTTGGTGGAGCAGAATTCCGCATTGGAAATCGTTTTGTTGAAATTCCAGTGGAGGGCAGAAGAGTTGAAAGAACATGTCGGAGCTCCGTTTCTTTGGCAGTGGCTGTCTCGCATCAGTCAGCAAAGCTTCAGCTGCAAGTTAATAACACCTACTCAATTTACATGTGCGGTCTATATTTTATGTTACCACTTAACTTAGATTTCTGGACCGGTTGTTAAGTGGAGAATGCAATTGCGGCATAGAACCAAGGATCTACCACAAACCCCGGATCATTAGTAATCCCCGCCCACCCCAATGTAAACAGTGTATCTGTTACTATGACTAAGTCAATAAAACAGGTATGAAAATGAGAAACAATTACAAGTTTACAAGTATCCCTCTTATAATATTCCACATCCCGCTAGGAGACCTAACTACAGTGACTGGTAATCACCTAACCAGGGAATACACACTATTCCATTGCAACAGATTTCACAGATGTAGGCCAGGGCACGCTATGATGTGGACACATAGGGAATGGTCTGGCGAAATTATTTATTTTCTCATAGACCTGCAAAGGAAACACTGACTGATGCTTGCTGCAAAATTCAAATGATTGCACAAAGAACGCAACCAGCAAAAATCCCGGCTGGCATATGGGTCTTTTTTTAATGCCATATGCACCATCTTTCAGATTAGCTGGCACCAAAGTAAGTCTGTACGCTGGGGAGCTACCAGTGTTTTCTTCCTAGTTAGGAACTAAACATACTGAACATTTTAATGAACATGTATTATTTTTGGAAAATGCGTTAAGGTGTTGAAGAAAAACAAAATAATAGAAGTGTAATTGAAGAATATTCATTACTCGCACATTTCTGCGAAAGGTTTCATTTTAGGACTACAAAGGCGCTGTGTAAGAAGAGACATTCAATCCTATCACATTTCGGAGTTTGAAACTAAAAGCACCCTGTTCTTCGTTTGGAAACGGAAAAAAAAAGTCAATTGTAATTATACGTTCACCATTCCGATCAATTGTGATTAAGGTTCATACTATGTTTTTATTTGAGGGAAGGAGGTAGAAACTGGAGAATAAAAAGGTTCTTTAGTTTTCAATTCTTTGAAGTTATTTGTAATTCAGGAAGTCATTTTGAACAGTGAATTCAAAACAGTGAGCATTTTACAGGAAGCCATGTCATTTAGATAAGAAGCCGGAGGCCACCTGGCTGGATAGTTTTAAGGTGTTTACTGACTTGATATAAGATCACTTTGAACTGCCGTATATTGCAGCCTCTCTCCAGATAAATAACATTTTTCTAATCTTGCCACCAACGTAGACAACCTCACGTTTTCCCTCAATATACCCCATATACCAAAGTTTTGTCCACTCACTTAACCTATCTATATTCCTTTGCAGAATTTGTATCCTCGTTGCGTGTGGTATAAAAACAATTTTCTTTTATTTTGCTTTGCATTCTTTGTATCAACAGCTGTTTTGGCTACAATATATCCAGTCTCTTCATTCAAGTCATAAATAGGCAAGGCTCCAGTACTAATCCCTGTCACAGTTCACAAGTAATTAGGCAAGTACCCCTTTATCCTGATTCTCTGTTTCCTACAAATTAGCTAATTTCCCAAGATGCTAACATATATAACCCCAAACACTATGACATCTTATTATGTGTCATAACCTTTAATTTGCATCATTAAATGCCTTCTGGAAATCCAAATGCATTACATCTATTGACTCCTCTTTATCTACCCTGCTGAACACATTCTGCAAAGATTCTAATAAAATTGCCAAACTTCACAGTGCTACCTGATGTTATTTTGGGCCCTTGAATACTGGGGAGGAAGGAGGTAAACAGGCAGTTGTTTCACCTTCATGCAGTTGCAGGGGAAGGTGCCATGAGGTTGAGGTTTTTGGGGCTGAAGGAGATGTGGACCAGGGTGTCCTGGGGGAGTGGTTCCTGAGAACACCATGACATCTTATTATGTGTCATGACCTTTAATTTGTATCTCATTAAATGCCTTTTAGAAATCTAAATACATTACATCTACCTCTTTATCTACCCTGCTCAACACATTCTCCAAAGATTCTAATAAAGCTGTCAAACTTCACAGTGCTATCTGATGATATTTTCTAAATGTCTTCTCACTGCCTCCTTAGTAATGAATTCTAGCATTTTCCCAATGACAGACAAAGAAGAACAAAGAACAAAGGAAATTACAGCACAGGAACAGGCCCTTTGGCCCTCCAAGCCTGCGCCGATCCAGATCCTCTATCTAAACCTGTCACCTATTTTCCAAGGATCTGTATCCCTCTGCTCCCTGCCAATTAATGTATCTGTCTAGATACATCTTAAATGACGCTATCGTGCCCGCCTCTACCATCTCTGCTGGCAACGCGTTCCAGGCACCCACCACCCTCTGTGTAAAGAACTTTCCACGCATATCTCCTTTAAACTTTTCCCCTCTCACCTTGAAATCATGACCCCTAGTAATTGAGTCCCCCACTCTGGGAAAAAGCTTCTTGCTATCCACCCTGTCTATATCTCTCATGATTTCATAGATTTCAATCAGGTCCCGCCCTCAACCTCCGTCTTTCTAATGTAAATAATCCTAATCTACTCAACCTCTCTTCATAGCTAGTGCCCCCCATACCAGACAACATCCTGGTGAACCTCCTCTGCACCCTCTCCAAAGCATCCACATCCTTTTGGTAATGTGGCGACCAGAACTGTACGCAGTATTCCAAATGTGGTCGAACCAAAGTCCTATACAACTGTAACATGACCTGCCAACTCTTGTACTCAATACCCCGTCCGATGAATGAAAGCATGCCGTATGCCTTCTTAACCACTCTATCGACCTGCATTGGCACCTTCAGGGTACAATGGACCTGAACACCCAGATCTCTCTGTGCATCAATTTTCCCCAGGGCTTTTCCATTTACCATATAGTTTGCTCTTGAATTGGATCTTCCAAAATGCATCAACTCGAATTTGCCTGGATTGAACTCCATCTGCCATTTCTCCGCCCATCTCTCCAATCTATCTATATTCTGCTGCATTCTCCGACAGTCCCCTTCACTATCTGCTACTCCACCAATCTTAGTGTCATCTGCAAACTTGCTAATCAGACCATCTATACCTTCCTCCAGATCATTTATGTATATCACAAACAACAGTGGTCCCAACACGGATCCCTTTGGAACACCACTGGTCACAGTTCTCCATTTTGAGAAACTCCCTTCCACTACAACTCTCTGTCACCTGTTGCCCAGCCAGTTCTCTATCCATCTAGCTAGTACACCCTGGACCCCATGCGACTTCACTTTCTCCATCAGCCTACCATGGGGAACCTTATCAAATGCCTTAGTGAAGTCCATGTATATGACATCTACAGCCCTTCCCTCATCTATCAACTTTGTCACTTCCTCAAAGAATTCTATCAAGTTGGTAAGACATGGCCTTCCCTGCACAAAACCATGCTGCCTATCACTAATAAGCCCATTTTCTTCCAAATGTAAATAGATCCTATCCCCCAGTATCTTCTCCAGCAGCTTTCCCACCACTGACATCAGGCACACTGCTGTATAATTACCTGGATTATCCTTGTTACCCTTCTTAAACAAGGGGACAACATTAGCAATTCTTCAGTCCTCCAGGACCTTACCCATGCTCAAGGATGCTGCAAAGATATCTGTTAAGGCCCCAGCTATTTCCTCTCTCACTTCCATCAGTAACCTGGGATAGGTCCCATCCGGACCTGGGGACTTGTCCACCCTAATGCCTTTTAGAATACCCAACACTTACCCCCTCCTTATGCTGACTTGACCTAGAGTAATCAAACATCTATCCTTAACCTCAACATCCATCATGTCCCTTTCTTTGGTGAATACCTACGCAAAATCCTCATTAAGAATCTCACTCATTTTCTCTGACTCCTCGCATAACTTCCCTCCTTTGTCCGTGAGTGGGCCAACCCTTTCGCTAATTACCCTCTTGCTCCTTATGTATGAATAAAAGGCTCTGGGATTTTCCTTAACCCTGTTTGCTAAAGATATTTCATGACCCCTTTTAGCCCTTTTAATTCCTCATTTCAGATTGGTCCTACTTTCCCGATATTCTTCGAAAGCTTCGTCTGTTTTCAGTCGCCTAGACTTTATGTATGCTTCCTTTTACCTCTTTGCTAGTCTCACAATTTCACCTGTCATCCATGGTTCCCTAATCTTGCCCTTTCTATCCCTCATTTTCACAGGGACATGTCTGTCCTGCACTCTAATCAACCTCTCTTTAAAAGCTTCCCACATATCAAATGTGGATTTACCCTCAAACAGATGCACCCAATCCACATTCCCCAGCTCCTGCTGAATTTTGCTATAGTTGGCCTTCCCCCAATTTAGCACTCTTCCTTTAGGACCACTCTCATCTTTGTCCATCAGTATTCTAAAACTTACGGAATTGTGATCACTATTCCCAAAGTAATCCCCTACTGAAACTTCAACCACCTGGCTGGGCTCATTCCCCAATACCAGGTCCAGTATGGCCCCTTCCCGAATTGGACTATTTACATATTGCTCTATAAAACCCTCCTGGATGCTCCTTACAAATTCTGCTCCATCTAAACCCCGAACACTAAGTGAATCCCAGTCAATGTTGCGAAAATTAAAATCTCCCATCACCACCACCATGTTGCTCCTACATCTTTCCATAATCTGTCCATTTATTTGTACCTCTATCTCACGATCGCTGTTGGGAGGCCTGTAGTACAGCCCCAACATTGTTACCGCACCCTTCCTATTTCTGAGCTCTGCCCATATTGCCTCATTGCTCAAGTCCTCCTTCAGCACAGCTGTGATATCCTCTTTGACCAGTAATGCAACTCCTCCAACCATCTTACCTCCTTCTCTATCCCACCTGAAGCATCTATATCCTGGGATATTTAGTTGCTAATCTTGCCCTTCCCTCAACCAAGTCTCAGTAATAGCAATAACATCATACTCCCAGGTACTAATCCAAGCCCTAAGTTCATCTGCCTTACCTACTACACTTCTCGCATTAAAACAAATGCACCTCAGACCACCTGTCCCTTTGCGTTCATCATCTGATCTCTGCCTACTCTTCCCCTTGGTCACACTGACTTCATTATCTAGTTCCTTCCAGGCTTTAGTTACTAACTCCTTACTGTCCACTAACCTCCTCATTTGGTTTCCATCCCCCTGCCACATTAGTTTAAACCCTCTCCAACAGCATTAGCAAAAGCACCCCCTAGGACATTGGTTCCAGTCCTGCCCAGGTGTAGACCGTCTAATTTGTAATAGTCCCACCTCCCCCAGAACCGGTCCCAATGTCCCAAAAATTTGAACCCCTCCCTCCTGCACCATCTCTCAAGCCACTCATTTATCCTGCCTATTCTTTCATTTCTACTCTGACTAGCACGTGGCACTGTTAGCAATCCTGAGATTACTACCTCTGAGGTCCTACTTTTTAACTTGGCTCTTAACTCCCTAAATTCTGCTTGTAGGACCTCATCCCGTTTTTTACCTATATCATCGGTGCCTATATGCACCACGACAGCTGGCTGTTCACCCTCCCCCTTCAGAATGTCCTGCAGTCGATCTGAGACATCCCTGACCCGTGCACCTGGGAGGCAACATACCATTCGGGAGTCTCATTTTCGAACACAGAACCGCCCATCTACTCCCCTTACAATCGAATCCCCTCTGACTATAGCCCTTCCAGTCTTTTTCCCACCCTTCTGTACAGCAGAGCCAGCCACAGTGCCATGAACCTGGCAACTGCTGCCTTCCCCTGGTGAGCCATCTCCCCCAACAGTATCCAAAACGGTATACCTGTTTTGGAGGGAGATGACCGCAGGGGACACCTGCACTGCCTTCCTGCTTTTTTTCTGCCGTTTGGTCACCCATTCCCTTTCTCCCTCAGCAATCCTAATCTGCGGTGTGACCAATTTGCTGAACGTACTATCCACGACTTCCTCAGCATCGCGGATGCTCCAAAGTGAGTCCATCCGCAGCTCCAGAGCCGTCATGTGGTCTAACAAGAGCTGCAGATGGACACACTTCCTGCACGTGTAGGGGTCAGGGACATCAGCCGCGTCCCTGAGCTCCCATATTGAGCAAGAGGAGCATAACATGGGTCTGGGATCTCCTGCCATTTTTACTCTTAAGCTTAGCTTAGTCCTATTATAATATCAAATAATAGATAGATGAAATGAAAAAATTTTACCAATCACTCTACTTACCAGCGCAGGATAAAAAAAAGAAAAAGAAAATCCTTACCTTATCAACACATCACAGAGTTTTTTTTTGGTTAGAGGAGGAGGGTGAGTGGGAGACACTGTCTCAGGTTTAGCCACTGCCCAAATATATCAGTTCACTCATCTTCCGAGAGCGCAATTCGACCACTCCCACTCAGCTTCCCTGCCGAAATGAAGAACTTACCTTCTCGGCAGAAATTAGACTAATAACAATTTTTTTGTTCTCTATCAGAGTCTTTTCTCGGGTAGTGGTGTTACAGTTTTCTGAAAAACTTTCATGGCTTTTCCAGAACCTGGGAATTTTGGAAGATTAATACTATGCACTTTTTTAATTTCAAAAATATACCACCATGCTTCTGATAAAGGCTCCATTCCATTCTCCCAGTTCCTCTGTCTCACATGTTCCAATGATGCCGACTTCAACAAGGGAGCCCTCGAAATATCCAACTTCTTCTTCAAATGAGTATTGCCCAGTACCATTGTCGACAGGGCCCTCAACCAGGTCTGACCCGTTACCCCCACCTCTGCCTTCACCCCCACTCTTCCCTCCGGGACCGCTCTTCTGGGATACCCTGGTCCACTCTTCCTTCACTTCCAACGCCCTTCTCAGCAACCACTAAAGATATAACACCTGCCCATTTAGCTCTTTCCTTCCCACTATCCAATGGCCCAAACATACCTTCCAGGTGAAGCAACACTTTACCTGCCCTTCCCAGAATCTAGTCTACTGCATTTGCTGCTCGCAATGTGGTCTCCTGTACATTGGGGAAACGAAGCGTAGACTGGTGACTGCTTTGTAGAACATCTACGTTCTGCCTGTGAAAAAGACCCTGAGTTTACAGTTGCCTGCCAGTTTAACACACCACCCTGTTCTCTGGCCAACATCTCTGTCTCAGGCTTGCTGCAGTGCTCCAGCTAAGCTCAGCACAAACTGGAAGAACAACACCTCATATTCCATTTGGGGACCCTGCAGCTCTCTGGACTCAAAATTGAGTTCAATAATTTTAGGGCCGGAACTCTCCCATGTCCCAGCCCCCCACCCCACAATCCAGCCTTGTAATTAGAGATAGTAGGAACTGCAGATGCTGGAGAATCCGAGACAACAAGGTGCAGGGCTGGATGAACACAGCAGGCCAAGCAGCATCATAGGAGCAGAGAGGCTGACGTTTCGGGCCTAGACCCTTCATCAGAAAAGGGGGAGGGGAAGGGGGTTCTGAAATAAATGGGGAGAGAGTGGGAGGCGGATAGAAGAGGGATAGAGGAGAGGATAGGTGGACAGGAAACAAACAGGTCGAAGAGGCGGGGATGGAGCCAGTAAAGGTGAGTGTAGGTAGGGAGTTAGGAAGGGGATAGGTCAGTCCAGGGAGGACAGACAGGTCAAGGGGGCGGGATGAGGTTGGTCGGTAGGAGATGGAGGTGCGGCTTGAGGTGGGAGGAGGGGATAGGTGGGAAGAAGAACAGGTTAGGGAGGCAAGGACGAGCTGGACTGGTTTTGGGATGCGGTAGGGGGAGGGGAGATTTTGAAACTTGTGAAATCCACATTGATACCATTGGGCTGCAGGATTCCCAAGCGGAATATGAGTTGCTGTTCCTGCAACCTTCGGGTGGCATCGTTGTGGCACTGCAGGAGGGCCAGGATGGACATGTCGTCTGAGGAATGGGAGGGGGAGTTGAAATGGTTCGCGACTGGGAGGTGCAGTTGTTTATTGCGAACCGAGCGTAGGTGTTCTGCAAAGCAGTCCCCGAGCCTCCGCTTAGTTTCCCCGATGTAGAGGAAGCCACACCGGGTACAGCGGATGCAGTATACCACATTGGCAGATGTGCAGGTGAACATGTGCTTGATGTGGAAAGTCTTCTTGGGGCCTGGGATGGGGGTGAGGGAGGAGGTATGGGGGCAGGTGTAGCACTTCCTGCGGTTGCAGGGAAAAGTGCCGGGTGAGGTGGAGCTGGAGGGGAGTGTGGAGCGGACAAGGGAGTCACGGGGAGAGTTGTCCCTCCGGAAAGCAGATAAGGGTGGGGAGGGAAAGATGTCTTTGGTGGTGGGGTCGGATTGCAGATGGCGGAAGTGTCGGAGGATGATGCGTTGGATCCGGAGGTTGGTGGGGTGGTACGTGAGGACGAGGGGGATTCTTTTTTGGTTCTTATTGCGTGGACGGATGAACCTGGACCATCTCTAACACCTCTCTCCCCTTCCTGGACCTCTCTGTCTCCATATCGGGCAACCACCTAGAAACCAATATTCATTTCAAGCCCACCGACTCCCACAGCTACCTAGAATACTCCTCCTCCCACCCACCTTCCTGCAAAAATGCTATCCCCTATTCCCAATTCCTTCGCCTCCGCCGCATCTGCTCCCAGGATGAGGCATTCCACTCCCGTACATCTCAGTTGTCCTCGTTTTTCAAGGACCGTAACTTCCCCTCCTCGGTGGTCGAGAACGCCCTCAACCGTGTCTCCCACATCTCCCGCACCTCATCCCTCACACCCCGTCCACGCAATAAGAACCAAAAAAGAATCCCCCTCATCCTCACGTACCACCCCACCAACCTCCGGATCCAACGCATCATCCTCTGACACTTCAGCCATCTGCAATCCGACCCCACCACCAAAGACATCTTTCCCTCCCCACTCTTATCTGCTTTCCGGAGGGACCACTCTCTCCGTGACTCCCTTGTCCGCTCCACACTCCCCTCCAGCTCCACCACACCCGGCACTTTTCCCTGCAACCGCAGGAAGTGCTACACCTGCCCCCATACCTCCTCCCTCACCCCCATCCCAGGCCCCAAGAAGACTTACCACATCAAGCACATGTTCACCTGCACATCTGCCAATGTGGTATACTGCATCCGCTGTACCTGGTGTGGCTTCCTCTACATCGGGGAAACCAAGCGGAGGCTCGGGGGCCGCTTTGCAGAACACCTACGCTCGGTTCGCAATAAACAACTGCACCTCCCAGTCGCGAACCATTTCAACTCCCCCTCCCATTCCTCAGACGACATGTCCATCCTGGGCCTCCTGCAGTGCCACAACGATGCCACCCGAAGGTTGCAGGAACAGCAACTCATATTCCGCTTGGGAACCCTGCAGCCCAATGGTATCAATGTGGATTTCACAAGTTTCAAAATCTCCCCTCCCCCTACCGCATCCCAAAACCAGTCCAGCTCGTCCTTTCCTCCCTAACCTGTTCTTCCTCCCACCTATCCCCTCCTCCCACCTCAAGCCGCACCTCCATCTCCTACCGACCAACCTCATCCCGCCCCCTTGACCTGTCCGTCCTCCCTGGACTAACCTATCCCCTTCCTAACTCCCTACCTACACTCACCTTTACTGGCTCCATCCCCGCCTCTTCGACCTGTTTGTTTCCTGTCCACCTATCCTCTCCTCTATCCCTCTTCTATCCGCCTCCCACTCTCTCCCCATTTATTTCAGAACCCCCTTCCCCTCCCCCTTTTCTGATGAAGGGTCTAGGCCCGAAACGTCAGCCTCTCTGCTCCTATGATGCTGCCAGGCCTTGTAATTATGTAGTCTGCCATTGCACGCCACACTGATGGAGAACAAAGAAATTGTTATCAGTCTAATTTTAGCATCTAATATGGCCCATTAACAGCCATTCACCCTCCTAGCCAGATCGTCATCCATTCCTTTGTCTGTCCAATTTCTCTCTTTTTGGGCTCTATCCCCATTTATCGTTTACACCTTTCCCACTCCTCCCACCCTATCTTCTGCATATAAACCAACGTTTTCCTCGCTACCATCAGTTCTGATTTCTCTTCATAGATGCTGCCAGACCTGCTGAGCTTTTCCAGCAATTTCTGTTTTTCTTTCCATCTTACATCTGCAGTTCCTTCAGTTTCTATTTAGTATTTAACTCACTGCTACATTTCTTCAAGGCACACCCACCTTGAAGAAGTTCTGCTCCTCTCTCCGATGGAATTTCTGCTCCAATCTTTATTTCCTGTCCACCGTGATTAATTTCACTGTCACTCCTCGTGTTTGACCAGGTATTTGTTAAAACATGTTTCCACAGTCATAGCACATTCTTCAGTGACTGCCTCTGGCTTCGACCCATACCACATGGATTCCAACTCAACTTTTCATCCTTTGTGCTTTGAATCCACCCAAGATCACAGATATCTTCTCAATGTTCAACGTTCTACAGACAGCTGATCTCACTGCATCCTGAGATCCACACTCAGTGCCATGCGGCGTCACATGCGCACTCTCAACATTCCCCTCCAACAGCATCGCAACATGCTGGCTCAGGGCAGCACCACTCCGCAGTTCCACTTCATCCTCTGGCTCATTCGCTGTGCTAACAAGAAACCTTTTCTTTTCCTTTCAGGCATCAGGCCCAAAAGATGCAACAACTCAGAGATACCCATGGCCCTCTGGAACCTTCTTCCCCTCCCCTTCCTTCTGACTCCATCCCTTCCGCCAACCCCACCTCCTGTCGGGTATTCACCATCCCTCCTAACCTTCCTCTCTCCGATGCTGAATGCTCTGTACTCAGCAAAGGCCTCAGCTTTATCCTGCTGCGTCCCCACCTTAATGAATTTTGGGCACAACATGATATTAAACTTTTCTTCCGTTGCCTTCGCCTTTGTGCCCATTTCTTTGGACAAGAGTCCTCTCCCCGTCCCACAGACCCCTTTGCCCAGTTCTAACACTCTCCCTCCAGCTAGACCCCTCTGTCTGGTTTTTTACCTGCACTCGATCTGTTCATTGAGAACTGTCGACGTGACATTAGTCGCTTCAGTTTCTCTATCGCCCCTCACCACATCCAAACTATCTCCTTCTGAACTGACTGCACTCCGTGCGCTTAGATCTAACGCTGACTTTGTTATTAAGCCTGCTGATAAGGGTGGTACTGACTTCTACATTACAGAGGCTGAGCACCAGCTCTCAGATACCTCCTCCTATCTTCCCCAGGACCATGACCCCACCATGGCATGTCAGGCCATTGTATCAACTACAGTAACTGACCTCATTTCATCCAGTGATCTCCCCCTATCTATCAGCTGATAGTCCCCCAGCCCCACACAGCTCACTTCTACCTCCTTCCAAACATCCACAAACAGGACTGTCCAGGCAGACCCATTGTTTCAGCCTGCTCCTGCCCCACAGAACTCATCTCTTCCTATCTTCACTCGGTCTTTTCTCCCCTGTCCAGTTCCTGCCCACTTACATCTGTGATTCTTGTGACACTTTACGCCAGTTTTGAAATTTCCAATTTGCAAGCTCCAGCACCTCTTTCCCATGGGCGTGCAATCTCCATCAAAATGGTCTCAGGGTTCTCCACTCCTTCCTGGAGCAAAGGCCTGAACCATCCCCACGCACTGCCACCCTCCTCCGCTTGGCCAAGCTCGTCCTTACCCTGAATAATTTCTCTTTGAACTTGTCTCATTTCCTTCAGGTCAGAGGGGTGGCCATGGGCCCCAGTTATGCCTGTCTCTTTGTGGGGTATGTTGAACATTCCTTGTTCCAATCCTATTCTGGCCACCACCCACAATGCTTTCTCCGGTAGATCGATGATATCATCGGTGCTGTTTCTCTCTCTCTCATCTGGAATTGGAAAAGTTCATTGATTTCGCTTTCAATTTCCACCCCGCCCTCACTTTCACCTGGTCTGTCTCTGACTCCATCCTTCCCTTCTTTGACATTTCTGTTTCCATTTCTGGGGATAGACTGGCCAGTAATATCTACTATGAACCCACCGACTCCCCAGCTACCTGAACTATAAATCCTCACACCCTGCTTCCTGTAAAGGCTCTATTCCATTCTCCCATTTCCTCCGTTTCTGTCACATATGTGTTGAATAGGGCAATTTCGACAAGGGAGCCTCCTAAATGTCCATGTTCTTCCTTAACCGAGGATTTCCCCACACCGTTGTTGACAGGGCCCTCAACTGGGTATGATCCATCTCCTGTACTTCCGCCCTCACCCCTGCTCTTCCCTCCCACAACAGCAATAGGGTTCCCCTTATCCTTACCTACCATCCCACCAGCATCAACATCCAGAAGATCATTAGCCATCATTTCCACCACTTCCAGCGAGATGACACCAGCAGATATATATTCCCCTCCCCTCCCTTGTCCGCCTTCCGCAGGGACCATTCTCTCCGGGACACCCTGGTCTACTCTTCCTTCACTCCCAACGCCCTCCCTAGCAGCTGCCAAAGGTGGTACACCTGCCCATTTACCTTCTTCCTTATCATTATCCAAGTGCAAAAACATACCTTCCAGGTGAAGCAGCACCTTACCTGCACTTCCCACAATCTAGTCTACTGCATTTGCTGCTCACAAAGTGGTCTCCTCTACACTGGGGAAATGAAGCCTAGACTCAGTGACTACTTCATAGAACATCTATGTTTTGTCCACAAAAACAAACCTGAGTGTCCAGTTGCCTGTCACTTTAACACACCAACCTATTCCCTGGCTAACAGCTCTGTCTCAGGCTTGCTGCAGTGCTCCAGCAAAGCTCAGTGTAAGCTTGGAAGAACAACACCCAATTTTCCACTTGGGGACCCTGCAGCCCTCCGGAGTTCAATAATTTTAAGGCCTGAACTCTCCCATGTCCTCGCCCTCAACCCCAATAATTACAATCCCACTTATATAAATGAAAATAATAAAAAAATTAAAATTTAGCCTCTCAAAATTACAGCCAGGATATGTCTTCTGGAATGCTCTATGTCTTCTCTGTTGATCTTCAGTCAGGAACACCTTTCTCCATCGAATTCTCATGTCAGGAATATTAGCTAATAGTGCCACTGTACCTTTAGTTAGATGACGGTTACTCTGAGAGCTTGGAGAATTTTGTAAGAGTCAATGATTTTCTCTTTATAGGTGACAGTTGTTAACTATCAGATGGCAGTTGCTGTCACCCCGATTTTCAAATGCCCTCTTCTTTTATACCCTTGATGACATATCAGTTTCTTACAATATGATTGGTCCTATGTTGTCAAAACCATCAGATTTTAAATTTAATTGGCTTTTAGAGTCTAAGTGCCTGGTTGAAATTAATTGGCTGATATTCAAAATGGTTGCCCTGATAACAAAAAAAAACTACAAATTAGGCTGCTAACTGTACAGCCTTTGATACAAATGTTTCAATTTCAGGAGCTCTGTGCACCTGCAAACCCACAAGCTGCTGCCTGCAGACATTTTTTTAATCTCCAAGCCTAGAAGAAGCACACCATCTTTTAAAGGATCCATATAATCTTCCTCCATATCACTTACAAACATCAAATTCTAACATCCTGCCTTCCAATCCACAAGTACCCTACCCAACTTCACAAACCATGCATCTTTTCTTATTTCAAAAATATACTTTATTCATTAAAATATATACAAAGTCATTATAGCTGTTCAGTTCTGTACACTAGCATGGAAAGAAACCAAATAAACATTGGAGTTTGACTTAAAACTATGCATCTACTACAGCTAAACTAGATTGCAGGTCAACATGAACTAGCTATTGCCTGCCACTTTAACGCATCACCCTGTTCCCTGGCCAACATCTCTGTCTCTGGCTTGCTGCAGTGTTCCAGCGAAGCTCAATGCAAGCTCGAAGAACAACACCTCATTTTCTGCTTGGGGACCCTGCAGCCCTCTGGACTCAATATCGAGTTCAATCATTTTAGGGCCTAAACTCTCCCATGTCCCAGCCCCCCACCCCACACACCAGGCCTTGTAATCACATAGCCTGCCATTACACACCCCCTGTTGTTAGTCACTAACAGTCCCCATTAACAGCTATTCACCCTCCCAGCCTGATCGTTATCAACTCCTTCATCCGTCCAACTGTCTTTCTCTCTCTTAAGGCTCTCTTCTATCGTTTATTCCCTACACCACCCACCTCCCTATTTTCTGCATATAAACTGATGTTTTCCCAGCCACCATCAGTTCTGAGGAAGGGTCATCAGACCCGAAACGTTAACTCTGATTTTTCCTTCACAGATACTTTTCCAGTAACTTTGTTTTTGTTATTCACCTCATTACACTTTTCCTTTTTGTGTACTTGAAGAAAAAGGTTTACTGTACGATTATTCCTTGTTTTTTATTCATTCTCCAATTTTTCCCACTTTATTTTTGTTGGTCATCCTTTACTTGTTTCAAAAAAAATCTAAGTCTCCTGGCCTAAGAATAATCTCTGCAACATTGTACCTCATTGCTTTTACTATCCATAGCTTATGGAGATGATTGGTGAGTAGCTGAGAGAATTTGTTTAAATTTTACCTTATTTCTCTTAGCTTAGTTGATTGTTTAGTTGAAGATAAGAGTCAGGTCACCTCAGTATCATACAATGCACATCCTGCGTCAAGACTGTCACAACAGTAAACATGATCATCATCAAAAAAACACAAAAGCAATTAGCTAACAATTTTAATGAGTAATGTGCAGCAAAACTTAATTAGAAAGCAATGATTTGCCTTTGTGGTGAAGAAACACAGATTGAGAGGGAAAAAAAATCAGCCCAATTCCTGATCACCAGGTAAGTAACTGATGACTGATCCAAGCTAAGGAGCTAGGGATTTAATTAACACCGACCTTGGGTTACCTCTAATGGGTCACACTCTGAGATGTCCTTGACAGAATTCACTTGGAAGTGGAGATCAGAAGTGGGTTGATTTTCAGCCTGGGTTTCCTCCCCTCGCAGCCTGCTTTCCCTCTCCCTCTCCTCTATCCATCTACTACACTCTTATCTCTTTCTCTCTCACATTTTTTTTCTCTTTTCTCACCCGTTCCCCGTCTCTATACCATTCTTCCTCTCTCCATATCCTCTTACTCCATCTTAATCTGCTACTTTTAGCTGCAAGAGAATAATCAATGGTGCTTTGTGCTCTAAAAATTTCCACCAGCACTATTACCACATTAGCAAAAAAAAAGAAAGTGGCCAAGGTTTTCACTTCCCATGAGATTCTTGAATGTGAGGTGGTAAAAGTCAGTTCCTTTTTAAAAAATATAGAATGAAAGAAAAATTGACCGGCAGCCTCCCTTCATTGTCATGGCCAGACCTACAGTTCCCCTCCACCTACTGACCTGCCTTGCTTCCTCATTCTCCTCCACTCTCAGCTCCTTTCCCTTCGAACCAAGCCTGTATCTCCATGAAAACTTCTGATTCCAAGTCCTGGCCAGCAGATACACTGCCACATATGCAAATCTTTGGCTGCGCTCTGCTCCTTCAATCTCAGTGGTTCCCCTCTGCATTTGCTTCAGATAAACTTACCAGTAAGTCTGCATCAGCCCCCACAGGAATGAAAGGACCCCTGATGGGAAGAGCAGCTCCTTCTAAAATCTTCCACTGATACAATAACTGTTTTTAAACTCTGGCTTCAAATAAAACATAAATAAAAACTGAATAAAAGCAATAAACTATCATGTTATATTTTTTTTTTTTCTTGGCCTGTGATCTTTTTTGAGTAATATTGTGTAATTATTAATTACTAATTAATGAGCTGTAAATTTGTCTGCTAGTAAAGCAGGTGTTTGGCCACAGACAATGCTCTGATGGGCTGTATGGGTCCCAAAGGTGGTAGGCTGGGCAGCCCTACTTGAAAGGAATGTCAAAGGCACATTTCTGGAGATGGTCATGTCCTAACTTAAAAGTAAGCGAGGGAACAGCAGACTAAAGGATGGACAGTTCTTCTGTGGCATTTGTCCAGAGCCAAGTCCTTAATGCTAGAAGTACCTCAGCTGTAAGGAGGAGAAAAGAAAGATTTTTCACGCAACAGGCATTGCGAACTTTTTATTTAGAAGAGAAAGCAAGCATTTCTGTAGCTGTAGATGTGATTCTTGAATGGTGCCAAAGTTTGGAAGGATGATGAGCCAATAGCTTTGGTTCATATGGGTGTCAATGATATAGGTGAATGGAGGAATGAAGTTCTTCAGGCAAATGTTAGGGAGCTTAGAAGGACAGCTTGTCACAAATTCGTGAGCGAATAGGACAGTAGACCAGATTAATATATGTCTGAGGAAATGGTGCAAAGAAGAAGGGTTTAGATTCCTGAAATATTCAGAGCAATGTTTAATCTGAGGGTCACACTCCTCAGGTGAGGTGAGAGATTGAGAAGGAGAGTCCTTCATGGTAACCTCAGTATGAGTGGGAATTGAACTTATGCTGTTACCGTCACCCTTCATTGTAAGCTGGCCGCCAGCTAACTGGACTCTCGCTTGAAAATATTCAACAAATCAGTATTCATCGCTTGAGCTGAGAATCTATTCCAGAGGCCCATTATTCTCTGGGAAAAGAAATGCCTAGATTTGGTTTATTTACGCTTGTGAGCACTGGTCCTCCCTAACCCATATTATTAAACCAAACTGTCAACTCAAATAGAATCTAATCCCTTCATCATCTTATATCCATCTTCTCAAGGGCAATGAGGGATGGGCAATAAATGTTGGTCAAATCAGTGTTGCCCATATACCATGAATGAATAATAAACATTGATTGTGTCACCCTCTAAGTCTGCGACTCTCTAATCCTAAATTATGGAGTCCCAGCCTTTTACCTCATCTTGGTAAGCAAGTCTGAATTAGACTAGTTCAGTTTTGATGAAAGATCCTCTCAAAAGCTGCTGTCAGACCTGCCAACTATGGTCGGCATATTCTGTTTTTCAACTACCTTTCCAGCATCCATGATTTTGCCACTGAAGCAGTTTACTGACCCTCCCCTGCACTCGTTCCAGAGCGTCAATACTTACCTCCAAGTGAAGAAACCAAAACAGATGTTATGGGCTCAATCTTAATTCCAAATAATTGGATGGGTTTTGAGTGAGCTAAGATCTTGTCAAGTATTTCAAATGAGATCTGATGAAGGTTTTGTACAAGGAAAAACAGTCTGTTTTTACTTACAGTTAATTATCCAGAGCACCAATACCATAATCACTCTAGTTACCACTTCACAGAATTTGTCATGACCATTAAAGATCCATGCATGAGAATGCTTAGATCTCATTCTTTCACAACCTTCTTTTAAGCTTTTCCCTAAAGAGTATAAGTATGTTAAACATTCTCCCTGCCCACATGGATTACATCGCACTTTGTATTAAACATAATTTGCTTGTCATGAGCCTGACAATCCTAATAAATCAAGATCTACCTGAAGCTGTTGAGTATTATACACATCTTAGCATCAACTGCAAATATTCAGGTTCTCATCCAACACTTGCATCTTGACCATAAAGAGAAAGTACCAATCCGTGGTCCCAACTTCCATTTCTTTGAAACACCACTGAACAAATTTCATTTGTGACTATTTTCTGCTGACACCCTCTCAGCTAATTTTCAGTCCAGTTCAATATATTACTACCACTACCAGAAACTTCCATTTTGCAGAGATATCTCATGTCTAAGCAAGAAAAAGTCAATTTCTAAATATTATCTCAAAAATTATGTTTATATTATTAGCAATGGAAAATTTTATTACAGTGATTTATTTTATTATGAACATCATTATTAAATTTTAAGTTGTGTATCATCTTCATAAACTACCCTTGACTATTGTTATGATATCAATAAAAGATGGACTATCAATTTTTAACCTCCGTCATCTGACTTTAATATGTACAACTTTCATGAAATAAACATATTCTAATAAAGGAAAAACTGATTTAATGGCTGTAATGATCCCCTGACTTGGTGGAGTCAAGCACATGAAATCATCAATAAACAAGACCCAGAGTGAAGTGAAGTTAAAATATTATCAAAATGACTGACAACTCCTGTTTGGGTCACATCTCTCTGGAGGTTTCATGTATGAAAGTCATCAGTAGACTATCCAGCTTTTAAAAAAGAAGTGCAACCAGACACAGATTACACTAACTGCTTTTCAGACAATGACTTTTAGGCAGATAGAGAGAGAAGAAAATAGATTCATAACAGCAGAAATGAAGTCTTTATCTCTCTCCATTTTTCTTTCATTTTCTTGAAAAACTGCACCTGTTAACAAAGCAACTTGGAGGAACATCCATTCACCCAGAACTCAAGAATATCTATAAATGTTGCCACTGCTGAGGATACAAATCATCAAGTAAATAATCATCATATCAGGTTAAAACCTGACATTTCAAGGATTCTAAGGACTTTTAGGAAACTGCTTTTTCTCAATGTTCCTTTTTTCTACTAGACATTCTCCCCTTTTAAAGTTTATACCTGTGTTTGTATGTATGTTTGTGTGGGATTTTATATTTTATCGGTTAGCAAATAATAACATTTCTTCTAATTTCACTCAAGAATATATTGTAATTGGCTTTTTGATTTTAACTAGCACTGTTTTAAATGAAATGTGATATAGCTGCCTGCTGAAATGAGTTAAAAATCTTTTGTTTTTGCCTAAGTGCTGGTGGTGGAGCGGACTGAAAAGAATGGAACTGATGCAGCCCTCCTCACCTGGTCATAACACCGTTCTGACTGGCTCAATATAGTTGTTGACAATTCCCAACTACCTGCATTAATATTTTCCCATTTACTTTTACAATTCTCCATAATCCTCTTTATCCATTATCCTTTTAGCTGATCTGAAAGCATTCTTTTATTTAGCTGTTTCAAGTACTTAATTCTTTTTAGTTTTGTATTAGATGCCTTCAGTTTGTAGAAACATTTTCACATAGATCTTGTTGATGTAATGACTAACTGCAGGCTAATTCTTCAAAGTGCCATCTTACACGAGTTCTTTCCCACCATTATTATTCAATAGCTGTTCTGCTTATTGCTTAGTGTTGGAGAAAGTACTAGATGAAAAAAAGCACATATTTATCACAAAGTTAACACTGTGTGGAGCTGGAGGAAAACAGCAGGTCAGGCAGCATCAGAGGAGCAGGAAAGCTGATGGTTCCGGTCGGGACCCTTCTTCAGAAATGGGGGAGGGGGAAGGGAGCTCAGAAATAAATAGAGAGAGGAGGGGTGGGCTGGGGCAGGTAGGTGGGATGGTGATAGGTCAGTGCAGGTAGGCAGTGGTGAGGGTTGGTCAGTGAGGTGGGAGAAGCGAATAGGTGGGAGAAAAGATGGACAGGTTGTGTCAGGCCAAAGAGGTGAGGATGAGAGCCTCCCTCTCACCCACCTTCCTGCAAAAATGCGATCCCCTACTCTCAATTCCTCTGCCACGTCTGCTCCCAAGACGTTCCACTCCCAAACATCCCAGGTGTCCACTTATTTCAAGGACCACAACATCCCCCCGTCAGTGATTGAAAACGCCCTTGACCGCATCTCTTACGTTTCCCGCAACTCTGCCCTCACACCCCCTCTCCGCAATAAAAACAAAGACAGAATTCCCCTTGTCCTCACATTCCACCCTACTAACTTCCAGATTCAATGTATCATTCTCCGCCACTTCCGCCACCTGCAATCTGACCCCACAGCCAAGGATATATTTCCCTCCCCACCCTTATCTGCCTTCCATAGGGACCGCTCTCTCCATGACTCCCTCATCTGCTCCACACGCCCCACTAGCCCCACCATCCCCGTCACCTTTCCCTGCAACCGCAGGAAGTGCTACACCTGCCCCTCCCTCCATCCCAGGCCCCAAAACAACCTTGCACATCAGACAGATGTTCACCTGCACATCCGCTAATGTGGTTTACTGCTTCTGCTGCTCCCAATGCGGCCTCCTCTACATCGGTGAGACCAAGCAGATGCTCGGAGACCACTTTGTAGAGCACCTACGCTCGGTTCATGACAAACGACAACACCTTCCAGTCGCAAACCACCTCAACTCCCCCTCCCACTCCCTGGATGATATATCCATCCTGGGCCTCCTCCAGTGTCACAACGACACCACCCGGAAACTGGAGGAACAGCACCTCATATTCTGCCTTGGGAGCCTACAGCCCAATGGTCTCAATGTGGACTTTACTACTTTCAAAATCTCCCCACCCCCGGCCTCATGGTCATGGGAGCACAAGGCAGCGCCGATACAGTCATCGATGTAGCGCAGGAAGAGGTGGTGGATGGGGCTGGTGTAGCAGCGGAAGAGGGACTGTTCCACGTATCCTACAAAGAGGCAGGTATAGCTTGGGCCCATCACGAAGTGTTGTGTTGCTGGTGCATCAATTCAAACTTGGCCAGCATAATTGCTGAAATGAAAAATGGAAAAAAAAATTAAAAATGTCAAAAGAAAAGCATATTTGCTCCCCTCACATGTTGCTTGTGAGTTGAAAGTTGCAGCATGAAAACTGTAGTTATTACAACGCTATAAGGTAACAATATCTACAATACACAACATAACCTGGGTCACGCGAGTATCTGGTACAAAATGCCAGTGATGTTTTGAGTCATGTAAAACTATTGTGGTGAGTTTGAATGTTTGAGGCTTTAGCCAATGAAACATGATTGGCCTACTGCCACTTTCAGTTGGACCGAACTACTAATTTCAGTGAGACTGGTCAAAAAGAGCATGATGTAGATTTCAGTTTGTGAGGAATTAAACAAAATCCTTAAGTCTTCTGTATGTGAAAAGGACGCAATTAATATTAAAAGGGATTTTCACCTGAAACATCTTGGTCACTTAACAGTTCGCTCCGTTGAAAGTGGCAGTAGGCCAATTGGTATTAATGGAGCAGTAAGTCTACTGATCCCATATTGATGTAAACTCTGCCTTTATAATAATAAAACAAACAACTGTGACGCTGAAAAACTGAAACAAAATCAGAAATTGTTGGAGAAACTCAGCAGGTCTGGCAGCATCTGTGGAGAGAAAGCAGAGTAAATGTTTTAAGTCCGGTATCCTTCTTCAAAAATTTTGAACCGTTAACCTTTGACTCATATTTATGTGTGAGCATGTTGACATCAAGCTATAATATTTAAAGTATCCTGTGTAAAATAAAATTATTTAATTTTTATTAATGTTTATACAACTTAAGGCATTAAATAAGAAAAATCTGAGCCAGTAATGGCAACACTAATGTGCTTTCTATGCTATAACAAGGTGTGGAGTTGGATGAATACAGCAGGCCAAATAGCATCAGAGGAGCAGGAAAGCTGCCTGGCCTGCTGTGTTCATCCAGCTCCACACCTTGTTATCTCAGACTTCAGCATCAGCAGTCCCTACTATTTCTTAGTGTGCTTTCTATGCTGTTGGGTGACTATGTTTCAGCTGTGGTAAAAGGAAATATTTCTGAAGAATGTTGATGTGGACCTCAGACGAACAATTTTAGATATATTCAATTGTGATGAACTGATTTTACTGAGAAAATCAGATCCTAATGTTAAGAACTCGTGCAAATTTAATCAAAATTGTTCTATTCTTCCTGATGTTTAAAATTATAGGGTTAGGTTATTTCTATAATTATTTGCAGCTCTAAATGAAAACTTGGATAAGCACAAGGACCCCATTAAAAGTGGAAGTAGTACATCCATTTAATTACCCCGTTCCTTTAAATTTTGAAATGCAACTGTTTAAAGTGACACAAAAGAGAAGCAATTTCTTTTGACCCTTAGAAAAGGTGAAAATTCATTTCAGTTTATTGGTAGCTAATAGTAGGCAGGATAACCAAATGTACAAACATGATTACATTTGATTACTTAGCATATATTGCACAGAAATGGGCTTTTTGGCCCAACCATCACATTTGAGTAGTTATGCTTTACTCAACGTTCCTTCCATGTTTCCTCAATTACATCACACATTAGCATTTCATACTCCATTCTAAACCAAATGCTTCTCCAGTTTCCCCTTAAATATGTCTGTACTATTGACTTTGAGCATTCCCTGTGTTAGTGTTTTCACAGTCACTCCAGTCTTTGAGTAAATTTGTTTCTTTTTCCTAATGGATAATTTGGTGACAATCTCACGTTCATGACCTCTGGTTGTGGTTTTCTGTACAAGTAAAAACATTTCCTCTGTACTTACTGCATCAAAACCTTTCACTATTTTAGATATCTTGATCATCCTACCCTCCATCCTTCCTTATTTCAAAATTGAAGAGGCCCAGACTGACAATCCTTTGCTAAGATGTGTGACTATATTGAAATTATTGTGATTAAGCTACTGCATAACAAAGGTTTAAAAGGATTAAATTTGCAAATGCTCATTAAAAAAGCCGACTTGCAGGTCTGGTCAAAACAAAGGAAATCGGTTTGAAGCAGAAATGAGAGTACGTGAAGAGCAGCCTGTTGCCTGGATATTGTGATCAGAGTGTAGGGAACAGCTTGCACAAACTTACTGTAATATGTCATGGGAAGATATTGTGAAATAGATTAACAGAAGGTATTGATAATTATTTGCGGTTTCGAGGAGGATCAAGTAAAAGTGTATAAAAAGGATGATTAAGGCTGTTGCTGCAGATCTCTCAACTTGTGGCTATGTAGCCTACATATAAGAAGAAATAAAGTGGGGTATTTGAAAAGATCGCAGACTTATTCTTCATTTCCTAGGAGCCCAACAAGATGTATACCACGAGTTTCCAAGAAAGCACTGAAGCACTGAGGTGCCTTGTCTCATAGCTGCTGAAGGGACAGCACTGTACGTGTTAACTTTTTAGTGATTAATTCATGAGACGTCAGTTATCACTGGTAAGATCAGCATTTATTGTGCATCTCGAATTTAATTACACTTGAATAAGTGGTGTTGAGCTGTCTTTTGAACCACTGTAATGGGAAAGGCAATGGCCTAGTGGTATTATCGCTGGACTGTTAATCCAGAGACCCAAATAATGCTCTGGGGACCCGGTTCGAATCCCACCCCAGCAGATGGTGGAATTGGAATTCAATGAAATTCTGGAAGTAAGAGTCTAATGATGACCATGAATCCATTGTCAATTGTCAGGGGGAAAAAAAAACCTTGTTCGTTAATTCCCTTTAGGGAAGGAAACTGCCATCCTTACCTGGTCTGGGCTACATGTGACTCTAGACCCACAGCAATGTGGTTGACTCTGAACTGCCCTCTGAGCAATTAGGGACGGGCAATAAATGCTGCCTAGCCAGCAACACCCTCATCCTGTGAATGAATAAAGGAAAAATAATATTTGTGCTGTATGTGCACCCATGGTGTTGTTAGGGAGGATGTTCCAGAATTTTCCAGAAAAGAAACTGTGATAAAGTTCCACGTCTTGATAACATGCATGTTGGACAGCAAAATACAAAGTGGTGACACTTCCAAGCACTTGTGAAATGATGCAAGTTTAATTAGCAATCTCATAGTTAAAGATCTATTGGGAAATAATAATCATAATAGTTTAAAAATGTCATATTCAACAAAAATATATTCCACTTAAACACAAAAATATCAACATGGCACATCCATCTGTGGCTTACTGAAGACATTTAGAACAGTTTTCTATTAAAAGAACTGACTTATAATGCTGCAAAGATAATATTAAGTCTGAGAATTGGCAAAGATTTAGAAACCCAAAAAGGGCCTCTAAAAGGTTGATAATAGAACATAAAACATAGAACATAGAACAGTACAGCACAGTATAGGCCCTTTGGCCCAAGATGTTGTGCTGACCTATTATCCTACTAAGATCAATCTACTCTGCATACCCTACATTTTACTATCCTCCATGTGCCTATCCAAGAGTCATTTAAAAGTACTTAAAGTATCTGACTCCACTACCACTGCCGGCAGTGCATTCCAACACCCACCACTCTCTGTGTAGAGAACTCACCTTTGACATCTCCCCTTATACCTTCCTGCAATCACCTTAATATTATGTCCCCTCGTAATAGTCATTTTCGCCCTGGGAAAAAGTCTCTGACTATCCATTCTATCTATGCCTCTCATCATCTTGTACACCTCTATCAAGTCACCTCTCATCCTTTTTCGTTCCAATGAGAAAAGCCCTAGCTCCCTCAACCTTTCCTCATAAGTCCTGCCCTCCAGTCCAGGCAGCATCCTGGTAAATCCCCTCTGCACCCTCTCTAAAGCTTCCACATCTTTCCAATAATGAGGTGACCAGAACTGAACACAATATTCCAAGTGTGATCTAACCAGAGTTTTATAGAGCTGCAGCATAACCTCACAGCTCTTAAAGTCAGTTCCCCTGCCAATGAAAGCCAACACACCATACGCCTTCTTTACAACCCTATCAAATTGGGTAGCAACTTTGAGGGATCTATGGACGTGGACCCCAAGATCCCTCTGCTCCTCCACACTGCCAAGAATCCTGCCATTAACCCTGTATTCTGCATTCAAATTCGACCTTCCGAAATGGCTAATAAGGGGAAAAAGTTTGAATATCATAATAAATTAGCCAGGAATATATGGACAAAGACAGGAGAAATAACCACATTCGGTGGGGAAATGGCAGAAACATTGAACAAATATTTTGTGTCTTCCAGTAGGACTTGTTGGCTTACATTCTAGAGTTCAAAAAGCAATGGCTGCAATAGTCATGATTTTCCAAAATTCCCAACATTCTAGGATGATTCCAGGAGATTGGGAATGAGCAAATACAACACCACTGTTCAATAGGAATCTATAGACCAGTTAGCCAGATATCAGTCATTAGAAATTATAAAAGACATAAAGGGGATTGAGCAGAGAAGTGGAGTTGATGCTGAAGATCAACAAGCATCATGTTGAATGGGTAGAAGACATGATGGGGCTATGCTGCTTAGTCCTGCAACTTATTCCTGTGTGTCTCTATTACCTTCTTGTCTTGTTCTCGTTGTTGGAGATTGCGGGGTTTGAAGATACTCTTGAAGGAGCTTTGGTGAGTTGCTGCAATGCATCTTTTGGGTGGTATGTCCTATTGTCATTACCTTCCAATGGTGCTGAACACCAGGAAACTATATCTCTTATCCCAGTTTGAAGGTATTGACATTAATAAATTTGAATCATAGTTTTAGTGCCTAGTGATGGATACATTCATATGTGGCACCCTGTCATTTCCAAATATAAAGTACAAACATTGAGCCTTTTTTCAATGAAACAAAAGTTTGGGGGCCAACTGTTCTCTGGTACATTCATTATGGCAATGCCTTGGTCAATCAAATTTGCTTTGTGTGATTTGAATTTAAAAAGAGCCCCAGGGATAATTCCCTGGTACATTCTCCACGGCAATGCCACATTAAATCAGAGTTCACCTGCCAAACAATCAACAGCCTTTTCTCATGCAGTATAGATTTTTGCTCCTTTCAAAATTCATTATTTTTGTGAGTTGGTCCTGATGAGTGCAAGGCAATAAGCTCCAACAGTATGTCTGTTTTCTTCTCAGAACAACACTCAAGTTCTGTACGACCAAACAATGATCAGTGATATAGCTCTCAAGTTTTTCTCAAGGTAAACCTAAAACAGTGATCACATGGGAACATGGAGAGGTGATGGCCTAGTGGTATTATTGCTGGACTATTCATCTAGAAACTCTTGTCGTGTTCTGGGACCCAGGTTCAAATCCCACCACGGCAGATGGAAGAAGTTTGAATTCAATAAAAAAAAATCTGGAATTACTGATGACTATGAAACCATTGTTGATTGTCAGGAAAAATCCACTCAGTTTACTAATGTCCTTCAGGGAAGTAATTCTGCCAATCTCAACCTGATCTAGCCTACATATAACCCACACCAATATGTTAACTCTCAACTGTCAACGATCAAGCCACTCAGTTATATCAATTGCTACAAAATTTTAACAATGAAATTAAACTTAACAGACCACTTGGCATCACCTATGCACTGGAAAAGACAATGGCAGAAACAGCCCTGTCAACCCTGTGAAATCCTCTTTACTAAAACCTGGCGGTTAGTGCCAAAATTGGGAGAGCTGTCTCACAGACTAGTCAAGCAACAGCCTGATATAGTCACATTCACGGAATCATACCTTACAGACAATGTCCCAGACACCACCATCACCATCCTTAGATATGTCCTGTCCCCCTGCAGACTGCTCCAGTAGAGGTGGCGGCACAGTGGTATACAGTCGGGAGGGAGTTGCTCTCAACATTGACTCTGGATCCCTTCAAATCTCATGGCTTCAAGTTAAACATGGGCAAGGAAACCTCCTGCTGATTATCACATACCGTCCTCCCTCAGCTGATGAATTAGTACTCCACAATGTTGATCAACATTTACTGGATGCACTGAGGATGACAAGGGCACAAAATGTACTCTAGGTGGGGGATTTCAATGTCCTCTACCAAATGTGGCTCGGCAGCAATACTACTGATCGAGATGGTCGGGTCCTAAAGGACAAAGCTGCTAGACTGGGTCTGCGGCAGGTGGTGACGAAACCAACAAGAGGGAAAAACATGCTTGATCTCATCCTTACTAATCTGCCAGCTGCAGATGAATTTGTCCATGACAGTAACAATAAGAGAGACCACCACACATTCCTTATGGAGACAAAGTCTCAGCTTCACATTGAGAACACACTTCAAACAGATCCAGCAACTCAAGACTGGACATTTATGAGGCGCTGTGGGCCATCGACCAGCAGCAGAATTGTATTCCAGCACAACCTGCAGCCAGGAGCAGGACCAGGTATACGTAAAAATGAAGTATCAACCTGGTGAAGCCACCAGAAAGGACTATCTGCATGTCAAACAGCATAAGCAGCAAATGATAGACAAAGCAAAATGATCCCACACAAATGGATCAGGTCTAAGCTCTGTAGTCCTGCCATATCCAGTCATGAATGGTGGTGGGCAATTAAACAACTTACCAAAGGAGGAATCTCCACAAATATCGCAATCCTCAATGATGTAAGAGCCCCACACGTCAGGGCAAAACATAAGGCTGAAGCATTCACAGCAATCTTTAGCCAGAAGTGTTCACTGACCCATCTCCTTCTCCTCCTCCAGCGGTCCCCAGCATTACTGATACCAGTCTTGTTAAGAGAATTCGATTCGCTCCACTTGTTATGAAGAAATGGTTGGAGGCACTGGATACTGCAAAGGCTATGGGCCCTGACAATATTCCAGCAATAGTACTGAAGGTTTGTGCTTACCACTTCCTAGCCAAAATATTCCTATGTGCCAGGAATGACTATATAATCGTATCAGCATAACTTTCAATCATTGGTGTTTCATGTTTATCCAGCTCGATAAATTAATGTCTCCTATTCACTTCAGCCAAAACAGCAACTCACATTCAAATAATGCCTTTCTTATCATTCTATTCTTATCATTACCTATATAGTGAATCATTCTAAGGCATTTCACAGGAGCATTGTAAAGTATGACACTGAGCCACAAAGGAGATATTACAATAGATCATCAAAAGCTTGGTAAAGGAAATAAACCTTAAGAAGTGCATTTGAGCAGGTAAGTGAGGTAGAAAGGTAGAAAAGTAAAGGGAAGGGATTCCAGAGTTTGGGGCCTGGATACCAAAGGCACAGCCACCCTTAGTGGAGCAGTTCTGATTAGGAGTTCACAGGAGGCCAGTATTGGATGAGCACATTTATTTTGGAGGATTGTGAGCTAATGAAGATTACAGAGATGAGGAGGGACTAGGCCAAAAATTAATTTTGTAATTTAAAGAAAAGTCACTCTCTAGCCTTAGCATGCAAAAGTCATGTGAGATATGGACATTTATATTACAATAATTGACAGCTGCTAAGACTCCATCAGGCACCGAGTGCATGAGTCTGTAGCTCCCGTGGATCGCTCTATGTGCTACCTTGTGCATGGCTGTGCAATTGTTGAGTAAATACCATCTTTAAGCAGAAGATAATCTTCATCAGCTCACAATCCTCCAAAATAAATGCGCTCATCCAATACTGGCCTCCTGTGAGGTTCTATACATCAACGTCTGGATGGATATGCATTTTTCAGGTGTCTGTCACACTTTTCAGAAGGGACAGGGGATTCCTTGAACTTGGCGTCATTGTAAGGTAATATTAAAATGGGGTTTGCAGTATCATAGGTTACCGATTTCTCTAATGCCCCTGTCTTCCGCAACATGACTCTTGACACACTGACATTCCCACCCACCTGAAACATTCCCCTGATCTGACATGCCCACCCCTTATCTCACTCTCAACTCACACCTGACCTGATCTAATGCCTAAATTAATTGCTGCCCAGAACCAATAGCAAAGAGACAGAGGGACAAGGGATTTAGAGCTCACTCCAGGTGCCATTCACAAGAGACAAGGTGATGCCAGGAGACACACAAGCAGAAGAGGAACACATACAGGACATGTACAGACATTCATAAATCTCATCTCGTGACACCCTAAAGATGCCTGGCCTCTGCACCTCCACCCTGCCTGAAATGCCCAAAGCTGTGGTGGTTACAACTGCTTTCAAGACTGAAGAACAGCGGAGGATGTCTCAAGAAATACTAAACACAATACAAAACCAGTTTATACCCCTGAGAAGGAAAAATACCACTTCACAGATAAAAACAGCCATGGACAACTAAAGCATAAAACTAAAAGAAAGGGCTTAGAAAAAAGCAAACAAAAAGCACAATCCTGCTGAATGGGAAAGGTAAAAAGACCAGCGAAGGGCCACAAAGCAGCTTATGAGAGCTACTGAAAGGGATTACAAAAGGAAACTTGCCAAGATGTCATTGTTACCAATGATCATGATTGTCCACTTAGGAAATTTCTCGTTGCTGGTCATGGGTTCTCTAGGTCCTTACAAGGCTGATGAGCCTGATCCTAGAGCCGTATCTCTGACCACACATTTCCGGGAGGTGGAATTGGTCCCTCGCCTCAGGATCACTGGCATTCCTTTGTCAGCTTCCTTTTCTGTACTTCTTCTTGTCACTGGGTGTAGCCAAAGAATTGTGTCCCTTCATACAGGAGCTTCCTCCAAATCAGTTTCTCCTGAATGAGGGTCTCACATGCATTGACATCTATGTTGCATTTCCTAAGGGAAGCCTACAGGCAGTCTTTGATATGTATTTTTGGCCTCTTCTCGTTCTTGTGCCTTCCTTGAGCTGAGTGAAGAAGATTTGCTTCGGTAGTTGGAGCTCAGGCATCCTAAGCAAATGGTCAGCCCAGCGAAGTTAGCTTTTTCTTTGATAATGGCCTTGAAAGCTGGTGCTGTTAGCTGCTTCAAGGATGCTGATGTTAGAATGCCTGTCCTTCAGGTGATGCAGGGAATCTATCTCAAACAACATTGATGATACTTCTCAAGGGTCTTGAGGTACTGTCTATACGTAGTCCATGTTTCAGAGCCATATAAAAAATTCGAAAGGATGACTGCCTAATACGCAAGCTCTTGGTATCAGCATGGATATCATGGTCAATGAAGACTCTCATCCTTGGGTGTCTGAAGACAGCACTCGCAGATTGGATATGACGTTAAACCTCCACATCGATGTCAGCCTCAGATGAGAGGTAGCTTCCCAGGTAGGGGAAATGTTGCACATTTGGGACGATCTCTCCATTGATCTTAATGGAGTGATGGACCTGAACTTGACTTCTCGATGATGGAGAATAGGGAAATTCCTTGATAGTTCCCATAATCCATTTAGTCTCCTTTCTTGATGGGTTGGCAAATAGTTTGAGTCTTCTTGAGGTCGAGGCTGAGACCAATTCTTTGGAATGCGTCTGCAAAGGCACTAAGTGGACTTGAGGGCCCGAGGGCACAGCCTTAGAGTAAAGGGAGGACCCTTTACAACAGAGATAAGGAGAAATTTCTTCAACCAGAGAGTGGTGAATCTGTGGAATTCATTGCCACAGAAGGCTGTAGAAACCAGGGCATTGAGTATATTTAAGACAGAAGTAAGTTCTTGATTATCAATGGGATCATGGCTAACAGGGAGAAAGCAGGAGAATGGAGTTGAGAAACTTTTCAGCCATGATTGCATAGTGGAGCAGACTTGATTGGCCTGATGGCCTTATTTCTGCTCCTATGTCTTATGGTCATATGGTCTTAAGTGACACCTGAAGATTCTCTTCCGAGATAGCAGAGATGACATTGTCATCCACAAACTGAAGTTCCACCAGTGAGGTCAGTATCATTTTCTTCCTGAATCTCAACTGGTTGAGGTTGAAACGTTGTCTGATGACACTTCCCTGTTTGACCCCTATCTTGACCTCAAAGGATTGTATCATATTACCATGTGTGAGGACTGTCACTGACGTCTTGTCATGGAGAAGATGGGGGATGTTGATGAGTTTCACGGGACAGCTGGCCTTTGACAGGGTCTTCCAGAGCACTTCTTCATTGACTGAGTCAAAAGCCTTAATCACATCAATGAAGGCCATGTAGATTGGTTGGTGTTGTTCCTGGCATTTCTCTTGGAGTTATCGAGCAATGATAATCATGTCCATAGTCTTACGGTTTGGTCCAAAGCCACACTGGCATTTGTGAAGGATTTCCTCAGAGATTGGGGAGAAGGCGCCTAGTGAGGATTTAGGCATGATCTTCTCGACGATGGAGAATAGGGAAATTCCTTGATAGATCCACAGTCCATTTAGTCTCCTTTCTTGAAAACAGTGGTGATGGCAGCATCCTGAGATTGGTAGGGATTTCTTCTTTGTCCCAGATTTCCAGGGGCAGTTAGTGGAGATATCGAGTGAGCACTGTTCCTCCAAGTATGAAAATCTCTGCTGGAATCTCATTTACTCCTGCAGCTTTTGTATTCTTCATGTGTCATATGGAGGCTTCAACTTCTGCCACACTAGGTGGGAGTCTAACATCATCTTTAACGGAGAGTTGGGGAATTTCCTCAAACTTGACCTCGTCGAAGACTGTATCGTGGTTTAGGAGTGCTTTGAAGGGTTCTCTCCATCACAGGCTGATGTTTCCTCTGTCTCTCAAAAGGACGCCATTCTTATTCTGTATGAGCTTGAGGCCAAGGGTGTTGGGTCAGTTGTATTGCCTTGGTGGCCCTGAAGAATTTTACACTTGCCCGCAAGGAGTTATAGCTCCTTAGCTTCCTCAGTTCACCATTGATTCTTTATTTCCCTAGTTCTTCTTTGTAACTGCACCTTTGCTGGTTGATGAGTTCTCCTCTTTGCTGTGCTGGTGATGTTGTTTTGCCAGGCACAGAGAGCTTTCCTTTTCTCGTCAAAGAGGTCTTGGATGATGTGATCATTCTCATTGAACTGGTTTTTCTTGGTCTTGTAGCCAATGTTTTTTTTCACAGCATGAGATGATGGTTGTTGTCATTGCTTTCCAAACTTCCTCTACTCCATTAAAATGAACTCTTTGTGGAGATTTTGGTGAAGACTTTGTTGAAGGATTCCTAGTCTGCTTGAAGCTGCTCAATATTGTGCTTTGTTCAGAACAATTACTTCATTGTTAGCTGCATATAATAGCATTTGATGATCATTGAGGAGAGGATGAGCTGGTGATCTATCCAGCAGATGTTTTCATTGGTCATCACTTTGATGAATAGAACATCCCTTAGGTGACAGGATCAAACAATGACATAGACAATCATGTGCCAGTGTTTTGATTACGAATGCCTCCAAGAAGTCTTGAACTTGTTTCTTTTGGGGTATAGTGTGTTGGTGATGGCCAGCTGGTGTTCTGCACATTCGGTGAGCAGGAAAATCCCATTGGTGTTAGAAATCCTGACTCAGTCCATTCCTTTCCAGAGTTGCGATTTCTTTCCAACCCTGGCTTTGAAGTCTCCAAGGAGGATAATTTTATGTTCCTTTGGAATGTTGGTGAGAATGGTGTCCAGGCTGGAGTAGGAAATGTCTTTGGAATTATCTGTAACATCAAGGATTGCAGCATAGGCACTCACGACCATTGCCTGCTGTATTTTGGCAAGTTGCAGATGGAGAGTCATGAGGTGATTGTTGTTGCTAACAGGGAGCTCCCAGAGTCAGCTGATCAGTTGATCCTTAATAGCGAATCCAATTCCATGTGTCCTCGGTTGATCCTTAGTTTTCCTCTCAAGAAGGAGGAACCATCACTTTCTTCCCTCAGCTGCCCTTTGCCGGCTCTTCAAGTCTCCTACAGGGCAGCAATATCAGTGTCGAAGTCCCTGAGTTCACAAGCAACAAGGACAGTTCTTCATTCCAGACAATTGTTTTGCTTGTTGTCCATGAGGGTTCATACATTCCAGGTTCCAAGAATGAGTTTGACTTTAGTTAGGTGGAGGATGAATTCCTCCAGGTAGACGTCTTAGCAGGACATCTTTTATCGTGGGAATGCTGTTGCACATCAGCAGATACACATTTCCTTTCAGAAGGTAAACCCAGTTTCAGTGGCAAGGAAAACTTGATGATTGGGATCTCCTTTCTGCTGCAGCCTTCACCTGCCACCGCAGCAACTAGTATCACATGGGTATCTTCTGCCCGAGGACTTGTTTTGGTTTGCACTTTACCTGCATCATCCACTTAACCTTATCATCATGGTTGGCCTTACCAGGAGCTAAGAACACCTAATAGCATTGTTCTTGGGATCAACTGAACACTGAAGCCTTCCCACGGAAATCGACGGAAGTTGGTGATCTGTGAAAAGGGAAAATGGGTGGTCAGAAGCAATGTCAGCCCATGGAAGACTGAAAGTGAGAATATTGTCAATTATCACAGGGAAATGGCAGTCATGTTGCCTTAGCATTTACCGCAGAAAAGGAGAATGGCCTTCTGAAAGCCCCAAGGAAATTAATATTTGTTTGGAGACAAGGGACTCAATAAAATAACTTAAGTAAAAATCGGTGATGAGGAATTTAATGGAATTAAAGAATTACAAATTCCCTGGACCTCACCGTTTCCATCTGAGGATGTTAAAAGAAGTAGGAGAGCAGATTGTAAATACCGTAACTATAAACTCTCAGAGTTCCATTGATATGGGAGTTGTTTCTCTGGATTAGAAAATTACATATTTCACACTGCTTTTTAAGAAGTGTGAAAGAGGAAAAGCAGGACTCACAGATCAGCCAGCCTAACATCTGTGATGGGGAAATTGTTGGAGTCTTTAATCAAGGATGATTGAATGTAGGTGCGCAAGATGTTGTAGAAGGCTTCCGTCAGTTTGTAACCTTAACTATTATTAAACAACACGAAAAGCATTAACAGATGAAGATGGACTTACAGTGGGGATTACACAAAGCACATGTCCTCTGCAGCATCAAAACATTTATAATCAGTGAAAGATGATTTTACACAACTCCATTTCATTGAATAAAGTTGACATGTCTGTGGGGCTTTGGCCATTGCTGCTGTAGGATGCTGATTGTCATGTTCCTTCTGAGGAACATCCTCATGTCTTCACTCAGCACAGTACTGCACCTCTCAGAAATTCTCACCAGCTTTTGTGACCTCGCTGCATCCTCCAGTTGTCTCGAACAGAAAATCGAAGGATTGAGTAGTGTCCTCTGTCTGCAATGTACTGGAATGAACCTCCAGACAGGACTTCCACGGTAACCTGATGTAGAGGTTTCACTATGGCTCTCCTGCATCTTCAGACTGGCAAGTGGGCACTATCGGCTGGAAACTCTGCATTATGAGGCTGTTCTACATCCACTGGAGGTTGATGCTGATACCTGCCTTCTTCTTTCATCCACTCACATACAGCGGCCACACAAATGACCACACCTTCTGTGTCTGGATCCATTGGGGATTGTTCATATATGGGCAATATCAGAAACAAAGCATCACCTCAATAATGTGATCATTCAGCAGCCACAGCACACACAAATAATATTTGAATAGTATCCTTCAAATATTGGATCATGGAGGCCTCTGTTAAGAAGAAAAATGCAATACCCCTACATAGACCTTGCACATTGTTGACCTGGTTCAGGTGTATGCTGCTCAAACCTTTTTGTACATAGACAGTGGGAGATTGTGAATAGAGTCATGGAGTCATAGAGTCCTACAGCATGGAGACAGGCCCTTCAGCCCAAATTGGTCCATGCCGACCAAAATATCCTTCCATGTTAACCCCATTTCCCTGCACTTGGCCCATTTCCTTCTAAACCTTCCCTATCCATGTATTTGTCCAAATGCCTTTTAAATGTTGTTAATGTACCCGCCTCAACCACTTCCGCTGGCAGCTCATTCCATATGCATACCATCCTCTGTGCCCCTCAGGATCCCATGTATTTTTCCCATCTTACCTTAGACTGCTACCCTCTGGTCTTCGATTCCCCAACTCTGGGAAAAAGAATAAATGCATTCACCCTATCCATGCCTCTTGTGATCTTATACACTTCTATGAGATCCCACCTCAGTCTCCCACACTCTGAAGAAAAGAAAAATGTGGTAGGAATAACGTGAATCTCCCACCATCAACCCCATCCACCCCTCACCAACCCCGATACTAAACTCCAAAGTACCCAAGAAAGGCAGCATTGTATATAGGCTAATGGTGTGGACGTTTACTTCCCAAGATGTAAATTGAGCAGCTCCTGAACCTTATGCTGGCTATAGAACCCTGGAAGGTAATAGTGACTTTGCAATTAAGGTGAATCTTTACATGTTACTTGACAGTCACACCCATTAGTAGGATAAATTTGTATGTTTGGATGATGTAGTCATGTTTGCTTGTGGCCAAGATCTTTAGTCAACAAGTTGGTCAACACATGAGGTCCATTTGCAGAACTATATGATAATAGGTATCTTTAACCTATACCCTGAGTGCCTGTTTAATGTTATTAAACATCACATTGCACTCCCACAGAGAAATATAATCATCTACTCTCCTCACTCTGGATGGGTGTCAGCCATGTTTCATTTGAATATTTGCAATTTGGATGGAAGATGGAAGATGACACAGGTTATAACACTTCAGAGTGAGGTACAGGCTCAGCCTCTCAATCAAGATGATTCCCGTATCATCATGCTCCTTTCTGTCTTACCTTTTCTATCAACCCCATCAGTTATGATCATCCTCATGTTGCCACTAATCTTTTTTTTTGTTTAACCGCTCATCTCCTTATTTTACTCTCTGAGCCCTGACTGTCTCACCATTAATCCTTGCAATATTTGCATTGGATGTGCAAGATTGACCATGGGCTACTTGCCAGACCATAGAGCTACAGAACTCCACCAAGAGCGTGAATGGCTGTGTCCAAGCCCTGGACTGATGTTGGATGATGCCTTTGACTGACTATGCTGGTACCTTCGAGTGAAGATAGTCTCCCTTGTCTTGACTTGACTAAGGGATACTTCCCTTAGACATTCCCCTAGAAATACCACTACTTCCCGCAGAAGTAAAAGGAAGGAACAGAATGTGCAAATGTCATATTGCACCAAGGAACCATAATAAAACACATGTTGGAAAATTTGATAACAGAACAAACATAAAGGCTTTGCACCTTAATTTACAAAGCATTTGGAATAAGGTAGACAAACTGACAGTGCAAATCGAGGTGAATGAATGTGATCTCATAGCCATTTCGGAAACATGGTGGCAAGGAGATCAAACCTGCGAACCTAACATTCAGGCAAATGTGACATTTCGGAAAGACAGCAGGGACGAAAAGTTAGTAGCTTCATACCACTGTTAATGAGAAATGAAATGAGGCATATGGGAGAGATAATCTAGGCTCAGATGATGTATATCCATTTGGGCTGAGGTAAAAAAACAGCACGGGAAAGAAGACATTTACAGAAGTGATGCAAAGATCAACAAATAGTAACCACGCTGTGGGAAAGGCTACAAATCAACAAATAATTGGAGCATTTAAAAAGATCAGAGCAATAATTAGAGGTGACTTTAATCTTCATGTTGATTTGGTTAATCAACTTGAAATGGGCAGCTACAACAACAAATTCATACAGTGCATTAGTAATAGCTTGGTCATGGAGCAAACCAGGATGTAGGCTATCTTGAATCTGGTATAGGGTGATGAGGCAGGCTTAATAAATGACCTTAGAATAGAAGATCCCTAGGAAATAATGATCAAAATGTGATAGAATTTAATCTTCAGTTCGAGAGTGAGAAACACGAGTTGGCAATAACTGTGTTTAAATAAAGTGAATTAAAATGAAATGAGGATAGAGTTAGCTAAAGTAAATTGGGCAGATAGATTAGCAAGAAAATCAGTAAGGAAGCAGTGACAGACATTTAAGGAGTTGATTCATGACTTTCAGTAAAAATACATCCAGTAAGAGAGGAATAAACTAACCATACCAAATATCTTAAGGAGAATAATTAGTTCAAAGAAAAAGCATATAAGGAAACCAAAGTCACTGATAGCCCCGAAGGCTGGGACAAATTCAGAAACCAGCAAAGGAGGATTAAAATGACAATAAGTTCAAAGACAGTAAGCTCTGAGGGCAAACAGGCGAGGAGCATTAAAGCTGACAATAAGAGCTTCTTTAAATATATAAAAATGAAGAGAGACGTCAAAGTGAATATAGGTCCCTTAGAAAATGAACTGAGAAGACATTTGCGGGGAACAAGGAAATGGTAGAGGCTTCAAATTTTGTATCAATCATTATGGGGAAGATACTTGAACATTCAATTAATACTAAAGAATATGGGGGAAGAATTAAGTACCATCACCATCACTGAAGAAATAGTATTGACAAACTAGTGAGGTTAAAGTTAGATAAGTCCCCTGGTCCTGACGACTTGCAACCTAGGGTCCTAAAAGAGGTAGCCACAGAGATCATAGAATCCCTACTGTGTGGAAGCAGGCCATTCAGCCCATCAAGTCCACAACAACCCCTTCGAAGAGCATCCCATCCGAAACCACCCAATCTCTGTAACCCTGCATTTCCCATGGCTAACCCATTTAGCCTGCACATTCCCAGACACTATGGGCAATTTAGCATGGCCAATCCATGTAACCTGCACATCTTTGGACTGTGGGAGGAAACTGCAGCACCTGGAAGAAATACTGACAGATGTAGGAAGATTGTGCAAACTCCACACAGACAGTCACCTGAGGGTGGAATCGTACCCGGGTCCCTGGCGCTATGAGGCACTAGTGCTAACCACTGAGCCACGATACTGGTTGCATTGGTGTAATTTTCCAAAAATCATTGGATTCTGGAGAAGTGTCAGAGGATTGGAAGACTACCAATGTGACACCCCTAACTATAGGCTATTGTTGGAAAAGTGTTGTAATCAATTATTAAAGATGTAATAGCAGAACATTTGGAAAATCATAATCTAATCAAACAAAATTAGCACTTCATCATGAAAGGGAGATCATGTTTGACTAATATATTAATTTTTTGAGGAAGTCTCAACTAAATTGGATGGAGGGGAACCAGCAAATGTGTTATATTTGGACTTCCAGAAGGTGTTTGACAAGGCACCTCACAAGAGATTTAGTCATTAGATTAGAACGCACAGGGCTGGAGGTAATATATTGGCATGAATAAAGAATTGGCTCATAGGCAGGAAACAGCGAGTGGGGATAAGGGTTCTTTTTCAGGTTGACGACCCATGACCTGTGGGGTTCCATGGGGATCAGTGTTGGGGCTGCAACTGTCTATAATATATATTAATGACTTGGAGGACGGAAGCGAATGTACTAAAGCCAAATTTGCAGATGACATAAAAGTAGATGGAATGGCACGTTGTGAGAGGGATACAAACAGTTCACAGAGAGATATTAATCAGTTAAGTAAGTAGGCAAAAAGTTGACAAATGGAGTGTAATGTTGGAAAATGCAATGCTGTTCATTTTGGAAGGGAGAACAAAAGAACAGGATATTAGTTAAATAGGGAAAAGTTGCAAAAAGCTGCAACACAAAGGCACTTGGGGATACTTGTGTTCAAAACACAGAAAGCTATCACAGAGGTGAAACAGATAATCAATAAGGCTATGAAATTTTGGCCCTTATTTCAAGAGTAAGTATAAATGTAAGGAAGTCTTATTACAAATGTACAAGGTGCTGGTGAGACCACATCTGAACTATTGTGAACAGTTTTGGTCACCTTATTTAAGGAAAGATATTATTTCATTGGAGGCAGTTCAGAGAAGATTCACAAGGATGATCTCTGCTATGGAGGAATTGTCTTATGAGCAAAGACCACTACTTACTGGAGTTTATAAGAATGAGAGGTGATCTCATAAAAACATATAGGTTTCTTAAGGGGCTTGACAGGGTAAATGCTGAGAGGGTGCTTCCTCTCATGGGACAGTCTAGGAACAGAAGGGGCCGCAATTTAAAACAGAAGTGAGGAGGAATTTCTTCTCTCAGAGATGTGAGTCCTTGCCATAGAGAGCTGTGGGGACAGGTCCTTGTGCATATTTAAGGCTCAGATAGCTAGATTACTGATCAGTAGGGACTCAAGGGTTACAGGGAAAGGGCAGGAAAGTGGATGTGAAGAATGTTGGATCAGCCATGATTGAATAGAATGGCGGAGCAGGCTCAAGGATCCAAACAGCCTACTCGTGCTCCTGTTTTTTATGGATTTATGGTCTTTGCAATCCTATTACCATAATCTCCTAATGGCAACTCAGTGGCCAAAGTGTTAGTAAAGAGGGTAATGTGAGATTGGCTGATATTGCGTTGAGGAAAGCAAGCCCCAAAGATTGGAGGACGGAAAGCAGTCATGAGCCACAGATGGCGCAATGCCGCAAGGCTGCAAGGCTTCCCAATGCCGCAAGGCTTCCCAATGCCACAAGCCTTCCCAATGCCACTAGGGGACCTCCAGAGTAAGCATAGAGCGCCTGGAAAGGAGATTCTTCTGGAGCCAGTTGGAAGGTATCTAGGTTTCACTGGGTGGTCTTCCCATACAGTGGTAGGACCTTTCTCAACACAGCCAAAATGTCCACTGAGGTGAAAATCGGTCCTTAATTGACTACCTAAGTGGCTTAGTTGAGCTTTGGATGGGCATACAATCTCCACTAGCAGAATGGTATAGTGGCAGGAAGACACTCCTTCATACTTCCCATGACATTTGGCAACCTTACCAGCTCCCAGCCCATTACCGAAGTCCTGGTAAAATTTTAGCCTTTGTCTTTCTATTGTGAAGAAATTTGTAAAAACCTGAGATACAGGTATATAAATGCTGAGATTGTCTTTATCCAATTATAATTCTTTTGTGAAACCACTTCCATGATTGTAACTACCACCGAGTGTTAGACTGGCTTAGGTGTATGATTGTGAATTGGATTAAATTAAGGTTGAACATGGCAATCGGGTAAGATTGGGAATATAAGTAAGACTGGAGCAAATGTTACGGGTTTGGAAAGGACATCAACCATTTCAGTCAAGCTACCAAAAGATCGCTAAGCTCCAATCTCTAAAATGGACAGATGGAACATTTGGTCTCTGCTTAATAAGGTCACCAATGTTAGAGCAATCTGTGCTGACATTTACATACCACTTGAATCTCATCCCATCTTTCCTAGTCAGAAACTTTGTTATATTTGAAACTAGTCTCTAGCACAGAACAAGGGTGGCACAGTAGCTCAGTGGTTAGCCCTGCTGCCTCACAGCACCAGGGACCTGGATTTGATCCCACCCTCAGCTGACTGTCTGTGTGGAGTTTCCACGTTCTCCCTGTGTCTTCGTGGGTTTCATTCAGGTCCTCCGGTGTCCTCCCACAGTCCAAAGATATGTAGGTTAGGTGGATTGGCCATACTAAATTGACCATAGTGTTCAGGGATATGTAGATTAGGTGGGTTAGAGGGAAAGGGTAGGGGGATCAGTCTGGATGGGTTGCTCTGAGGGTTGGTGTAGACTTGTTGGGCCAAAGGGTCTGTTTCCACACTGTAGGGATTCTATGAACATCTACTAATTTGTCCAATAAATGTTATTACTGAAATTGCAATTTTAATTTTAATTGAGTACCTTAATTTGAGCACATTGTTTTAATGTTAATTTCGCTTATCAGACCTTTTAAGAAAATGTATGTTTTCAATTGGTTTTAAAGCGTGACACCATGCAATGAAAGGCATTCAAAGAGTGACCTCTAAATTGGGATGATGTAGCGCAATGCTGGAGTGGACCCAGCTGAAATGTTGCATTTAACCAGTAGAGGTCAGCAGTAAGCTTCCTGCTGCTGGCCAATTAAGGCCATTCGATTCACCAGGGCAAGAGTTTGAAGTGTGCCCCATGGAACAAATCTTGCTCTCAGTGCCTAACAATCTCCCTCTTGAAGCCTTTTACCTCAATTTTAGATGCATTTTCTTCATTTGCTTGCGCGTTGTATTTAAATTGGCTGAATCTAACATTGGACAAGTTTTTTTCACAATGTTGCCACACGGTGGGAGACAGTGATATAGTGGTAATGTCACAGATCTGCTGACGCAGAGGTTAGACTAGTTCTTCTCACGGAATCATACCTTATCCCAGTTACCAATATCATCATCGATAGGACAGACCAGCAGAGGTGACAACAAAATGGCATGCTGTCAGTAGGGAGTTGCCCAGGGGGTCCCCAACTTTGCCTCTGGTCCTCGTGAAGTCTCATGACATCAGGTCAAACACTGGTAAGGACATTTCCTGCAGATTACCGTCTAACACACTCCTCCCTCAACTCTTGAATCAGTGCTCTTCTATGTTGAACATCACTTGGAGGAAACAGTGAGCATGACATGTATATTGAATGTTCGCTGCTGTTCCAAATCATAGAATCACCACAGTGTGGAAACAGACCATTCCACCCATCGGGTCCACACTGACCCTCCGAAGGGCATCCCACCTAGACCCATCCCCCCTACCCCTGCATTTCCAATGGCTAATCCACCTAGCCTACACATCCCCGGACACTCTGGACAATTTAGAATGGTCAATCCGCCCAACCTGCACACTTTTGGACTGTGGAAGAAAACCAGAGCACCCGGCGGAAACCCACGCAGACACGGGGAGAATGTACAAACTCCACACAGTCGCCCAAGGGTGGAATCGGACCCAAGTCCCTGGTGTTGTGAGGCAGCAGTGCTAACCACTGAGCCACTATTTCTTTCAATTTGATAAAATCCTTAACTTTCTGATTTAGTTTTGGATGACGCATCCTTCTCAAAGACCCTTTCTTTCGCAGTGAGATAATTCTTTGCTGAGAATGATTAAATATCATCTTAATAGTCTGCCATTGCACTTCTTTTGACCTGCTTTTTAATCTAGCTTTCCAGTTCATTTTATTCTCATCCATGTCATTTATATTTATCAAGAATAGCTGGAGTCCAAGCACTGATCATTGTGGTACTCCACTAGTCACTGCCCGCCTCTTGAGAAAAGGCCTATTTATTATGTCTCTCTGTTTCCTGTCTGTCAACCAATTCTTGGTCCATGCCAGTATATTACACCCTGTCCCATGTGCTTTAACTTTGCCTACTAAACTCTCATGAAGGAACTTATCAAAAGCCTTCTGAAAATCCAAATACATCACATCCTTTGATTATCCTGATCTATTCTACCAGTGACATGCTCAAAAATCTCCAGTAGATTTGTTAAGGATGATTTGCCTTTCATAAACCCATGCTGTCTTTGTCCAATCTTATTAATGCTTTCCAAATGTTCTGTTAACATGTGGATTATAACAGAATGCAGCATTTTCCCCACTATAGATGTTAGGCCAACTGATCTGTAATTCTGTGTTTTTCTGTCCCTCACTTTTTAAACAGAGAGGTTATATTTGCCGCGCTCCAATCTGCAGAAACTGCTCCAGAGTCTATGGAATTTTGGAAGATGATCACCTATGCATCCAAAATTTCCAGCGCCTCTTCCTTTAGTACTTTGCGACCTAGATTATCAGGCCCTGCTGATTTGTCAGTCTTTGACCCCATTAATTTCCCCAGCACTATTTTAAATCATTTGTCATGGAGTCCACATACCTCTCTTTCAAACTGAACATGAAATTCTATCAGATTATGATCACTGTCACTTAGAGGCTCTCTTACCATAAGTTTATTGATTAAACTTGTGCATTATAAACACCAAGAATTGCAGAGCTGGAAACCTGGAAATGAAACAGAGTGCGCCGGACAAACAAAACATGTCTGGCAGCATCTGTGGAGAGGTTGCTGGACTCAAAATCTTAACTTGCTTTCTCTCTACAGATGCTGTCAGATCTGCTGTGTCTTTCCCTGTATTCTTTGTTTTTGTTCTTAATTACACATAACCTCGTCTAGGATAACTTCTTCTTTGGCTCCAGAATGTACTTGCACTGAGAACTTATCCTGAAAATAGTCCATGAATTAATCTTCCAGGGCCCCTTTGCTAATCTATTCTCAGAATCTGCATGTAGATTAAAATCACCCCATGATTATTGTGGTAACATTGCTCAATGTCTGTATGTACTATCCGATGGTATAACTGCTATTAGGGGGTCAATCAAATATTCCCATAAGTTATGTCTTAGCTTTACTATTTCATATCTCTACCCAAACTGTTTCTACATCGTTATCTTTCAATTTCAGGTGATTTTCAGTAATGAACTAATACCATCCTTAATTTACAGAGCTATTCCTCCACTTTCTCTTGGTTTCCTCTCATTCTGATTGTCAAATACTCTTTAGCATTCAAGTCCCTGCATTCCCAGGATGGCAAGACTGATATAAGAAGAAAGACTGATTGACTGGTCTTGTAATCACTGGTATTTAGAAGAATGAGGGGGGATCTCATAAAAACATATAAAATCCGGATGGGACCGGACAGGCCAAATGTGGGAAGAATGTTCCGAATGTTGAGGAAGTCCAGATCTGGGAGTCACAGACTAAGAACAAGGGGTAAGCCATTCAGGACTGAGATGAGTAAGAATTTTGTCACTCAGGGAGTTGCGAACCTGTGGAATTCTTGACCACTGAAAGCTGTTGGGGCTAGTTCATCAGATATATTCAAGAGGGGGCAAGACGTGGACATTGAGGCTAAAGGAATCGAGGACTATGGAGAGAAAGTGGAAGTGGGAGACTGAAACTCAGCCGTAATCATATTGAATGGTGGTGCAGGCTCGAAGGGCCGAACGGCCTACTCCTGCATAGGTTCTCCATGTTTCTATGTTTGATTACCTTACAACATTATCTCTGTAATGCTCAATAGATCGTGTTTCTATCTGTGCTAACAATTGATCCCTTTTTGCATACATTCAAACACAGGGCTTTAAATTTTGCTTTTTTTTTGAAAACTTATTTACAATCTCTGGTCTTATTTCCTGGTGTACTCTTATGTTGGTATGTTTTACCCCTCCCTATAATATGGTGGTAATCATTACACAGATTGCAGTGTTGCCCTACTTTTTTTTCTCTCTCTGTACAAATTGCCCATAATGTTCAGGGAGGTGTAGATTAGTTGGGTTATAGTGAGGTGGGTCTGGGTGGGATGTTTCGAGGTTCGATGTGGACTTGTTGGGCCGAAGGGCCTGTTTCCACACTGTAGGGATTCTATGATTTATTTCCATATCCCCCTTGTTTGATTCCTTTTCCCTATTATTTAGTTTAATGACCTCTCTAACATACTAGATATACAATTCACCAGAACCCACAACATCAGTCCCAGCATGGGTTCAGGTGAAGGCTATCCCAATGGTATAGCTCCCACTTTCCCCAGTTGTGGTGCCAGTGCCTATGAACTGAAACCCATTTCTCACAACCAACCTTCAAGCCCACACATTCTTGTCTCTAATCATATTTACCCCAATCCTTAGGTTACAATCCAGAGAGGCTGTACTTTCTAATTGAGCCCCTAGCTACTCATACTCTGTCAGTATACCCTCTTTCATGGGCCTACCTATGTCAATGGTACCTCTGTGGACCACAACATCTGCATCCTCCCCTGTCAAACTGCAAGTTGCTAAACAGCCTAGGCAGATTTCCTGAATGGGACAGGGAACATAGCTATTTGATCTCTTACTCACGGCTACAAAAAAAGTGCATCTATTCCCTTGACTATATTGTGCTATTATGCTCCTATTTATTCCCTCAACTTCCCATAACATAGTGCTTTGGTCAGTTAGCTCATTCCCCTTGCAAGTCCTGATCAACAAGCTGAAGAGCCTCAAAGCTATTAGATATAGTGCATGGGCTACGGCTTCTGGTTTCCCTTAACTAACACACTTGCCGCCATGCTCTCCATTTCCTGATCACTGGTCAAATGTGAAAACCCCAGCCTAATTATGTCCATGCCTCCTGCAACAAAGTGTACAAGTCACTTTCACACTCCCTGATGTATTACAGTGATTGTAACTTAACCTCCAACTCAATGACTCAGGGCTGAAGCTACACAAGGTACAGACACCTACCGCATACGTGTATGTCCTGGAATACACTGACATCCAAAAGCTCCCACATTCTGCAATTACAAAACAACACCAATCCTGCCATTGTTAATGTATTTTAATCAATAGTCATTGAATTAATTTATTTAAATATATATTATCCTTTTAAAAAAGGTATTTAGAGCCTCTGCGTTCTCTAGTCACCATAGTAATAAAACTTAACTATAGAATAGACCTTGACAACTTAAAAGAATATACTTTAAACTTGCATTTTTAATTTGTGATTTATGCACTCTCCCTAAGAACAACTACTCATTGATCGGCCACAATTTTCCTGCAATGGCCTTGACAGTGGGTAATTTTAACAGAGAGAAGGATTTACCAGAAATTGTTCTAATTTCAGGTTTCCCAGAAAAGCAACCTCCTTGAAATTTGACTAAAAGCAACCTTGTAGTTTATTAAGAATCTTCATTTTACCAGCCCTTCACTTCACCGTTAAAGCACCTCCTTAATCAATGAAACCACAGGCCTGCAACAAAACTGACTGAGGCCATTATTAACTATAACTCCATTATTATCTTTGTCTGTATCTAATTTTTGTGTGTATGATGGTGAGTGTGAGATGGTTGAGTGAATCTTATAGTCTTTTGGATATGTGAGAGTTACAACAAGTGTTTTGGAGGGTTTCTCATTGTGAAGACCAGCGAGATTTCTCACTATATCTTACCAAACTGACAAAGGACTTCCCCACTTCTATAATGTCCCTCATTTCCAATTCTCACCCTATCTTTCCGCCACTTTTCCTGGAACAGCTGCCACTCATTGGATATCAACTGAAAGACCAGCATCCCTAGGCTGGGACCACAATTATTTACAATATATATTAATGAAGTGGATGAAGAAAGTGAATGTACTATTGCCAAGTTTGCGGAAGACAGACGAATGGGAAGGCAAGTGGTGAGGATGACACAAAGAGGAAAGCAGAGGCAATATGGACCAGTTAAATGTGTAGGCAAAAAAAACTTAGCAGGTGAAATATAGTATTGGGAAATGTGAACTTATGCATTTGGGAGCAAGAATAGAGGAGTTGAATATTATTTAAATAGACTAAGACTGCAGAAAGCTACAGAACATAGAGATTTGGGAGCCCTTGCCCATGAATCACAATAAAAAAACTAGCATCCAAATTCAGCAGGAAGTACAGAAGGCAAATTGAATGTTGGCCTTTACTTCAAAGGGAATGGAATATAAAACTTAGGGAGGTTTTGCTAAAACTGTACAAGACACTAGGAAGACCACAGTTGGAACACATTGAACAGATTTGAGCCAGTTATCGAACAAAAGACATGTTGCCATTGGAGGCAGCCCAAAGATGGTTCGCTAGACTGTTACCAGATATGGAAGGACTCTCTTTTGAGGAAAGGCTGAGTAGATTGGGTCTGTACTCATTGGATTTAGAATAATAAGAGATGATCTTATTGAAGCATGTACGTTCCTTAGGAGACATGACAGGGTGGATGTGGAAAGGTTGTTTCCCCTTGTCGGAGAGTTGAAGACCAGAGGGCATAATCTCAGAATAAGGGCCCACACATTTGAGACAGAGATGAAAAGGAATTTCTTCTCTCAGAGGGTTCTGAATTTGTGGAAATCTTTACCACAGAGGGCTGTAGAGGTCAAGTCATTAAGTAAATTCAAGTCTGAGATAGACAGGTCTTTAAGCAGTAAGGGAATCGAGGGTTATGTGGAAAGAGTAGGAAAGTGGAGTTGAGGATTATCGAATCAGCTGTGATCTCATTGAATGGTGAAGGAGAGTCAATGGGCTGAATGGCCTACTTCTGCTTCTATATCTTATGTCATATGACCTTATGGAGAGTTATTAACATCAATCACCATCACTTCACTCTCATTCTGAAGCCTACTGGATCCCATTCTCAGGATTCAAAGTAATATGGGTTTGATGTTTGATGGATATCCTTGCTTTCTTTGAAAGTCTTGTACTCATATTAAGTCGAGGTTACATTTTTGAATCTCTTGTGGAAATAAAAATTAGCTATCTCGTCTTTTCAGGATATTAATTAGCTTTGCAATTTATACTCTTTGCATAACTGCCAAAATTGCATGCTTTCTTATAATATTAAATTCACACTTTAGTGAAAATTTCATTGTCTCATCTAATCTTCTGTAGCAAAACGTCAGTGGACACAACTGCTAATCCTTATGGTAGGGGGATATTTTTGGAGGAGTTTCAGTGAAACAATTATAATAACTGGAAAAATTACAATCTTGCAAAACAACAATTGTATGTTAGTTTATCAGAAAGAAAGTAACACATTACCCTCCTCCCTCCGGACAAACCTCAGGGGCTCTCCCTATTTATTTCAGAACCCCCTTCCCCTCCCCCTTTTCTGATGAAGGGTCTAGGCCCGAAACGTCAGCCTCTCTGCTCCTATGATGCTGCTTGGCCTGCTGTGTTCATCCAGCCCTGCACCTTGTTGTCTCGGATTCTCCAGCATCTGCAGTTCCTACTATCTCTCTCATTTAATTGGCTTTCTTCCTTTGGGTGAAGGGTTGGTTCGACTTTGCTAACCCAATTTGTATGTCATGGAGTTTAGTTACTGCTGCCTGAAGTTGAGGGAAATCAATAGAGAGATACTCCTTATCCTAATGGCTACAACTTAGGGTCTACAATTGTAAGACAAGACTACACAAAGGTACAAGCAGTGTTCATGGAGAAAGAAACAGAGTTAACATCGCAGGTCAATGACCTTAACTCTGTTGATGATCAATGTCAAGAAGTACTGACTTATCTTGCAACTGCTTTTCTGAGGCTAATGTTCCGATTGAGGGATGTACAACTTTGATGGTTCAGAGGCTGATAACAGTTTCTATTCTATTAACTCTGAAAACTTTCCAGGGGGCTCACTAATCAGACACACTCTTAAGTACATTTTTTGGATTGTTTTGCCACATATACATAATGTGTGAAGATGCTGGATCATGCCCCAGCTTTCCTAAAATTAAGCCCACTTTGCACCTTCGGCATTTGTCATTTTGGAATGCTATAAAACATTTACTCTGGTTCTCGTATCTATTAATTTCTTTACCACAATTACCACCATCTTTGTCTTTTGCTCTGGGGACACTTACCACCTGTTCCACTTGCTGCACGGGCCCCTCTGTTACAAGCATAAAAACCATAATTTCCCAATTCTTTTTAGTTCCAAAGAAGAGTCATACTGGACTCAAAATGCAAACCCTGTTTCCTTCTTCACTATCCTATCTACCTGTGACTCCACATTCAAAGAACTATGAACCTGTTCTCCAAGGTCTCTTTGTTCAGCAACAGTCCCCAGGACCTTACCATTAAGTGTATAAGTCCTGCCCTGATTTGCCTTTCCAAAATGCAGCACCTCACATTTATCTAATTTAAACTCCATCTGCCAGCCCTTGGCCCATTGAGCCCATCTGATCAAGATCCCATTGTACTCTGAGGTAACCTTCTTTGCTGTTTACTGCACCTCCAATTTTAGTGCCATCTGCAAACTTACTAACCATACTGCCTATGTTCACATCCAAATCATTTGTATAAATGATGGAAGCAGTGGGTCCAGCACCAATCCTTGTGGTACACCACTTGTCACAGGCCTCCAGTCTAAAAAGCAACCTTCTATCATCATCCTCCGTCTTCTACCTTTGAGCCAGGTCTGTATGCTAGTTCTCCATGTATGCTGCGTGATCTAACCTTGCTAACCAGTCTACCATGAGGAATCGTGTCGACCTCCTTACTGATGTCCATATTGATCACATCCACCGCTCTGCCCTCATCAATCCACTTCGTTATTTCTTCAAAAAACTCGATCAAGTTAGTGAGACACAATTTCCCATGCCCAAGCCATGTTGACTATCCCTAATGAGTCCTTGCCTTTCCAAATACATGTAAATCCTGTTCCTCAAAATTCCCTCCAACAACTTGCCAACGACCAATGTCAGGCTCACCTGTCTATGGTTCCTTGGCTTTTCCTTTCTGCCTTTCTTAAATAAAGGCACCACGAGAGCCTACCTCCAGTCTTCTGGCACCTCATCTGTGGCTATCGATGGTACAAATATCTTAGCAAGGGGCCCAGCAACCGCTTTCCTAGCTTCCCTGGGGAATGCAGGTTCATAGTTTGTTGAAAGTGGAGTTGCAGGTAGATATGAAAGTGAAGAAGACATTTGGTATACGCGCCTTTATTGGTCAGTGCATTGAGTATAGCAGTTGGGACGTCATGTTGCAGCTATACAGGACATTGGTTCAGCCTCTTTGGAGTGTTGTGTGCAATTCTAGTCTCCCTCCTATAGGAAGGATGTTGTGAATCTAGAAAGGGTTCAGAAAAGATCTATAAGGATGTTGCCAAGATTTGAGGGTTTGAGCTAGAGGGAGAGGCTGAATAGGCTGGGGCTATTTTCCCTGGAGTGTCGGAGGCTGAGGGGTGACCTTATAGAGGTTTATAAAATCATGAGGACCATGGAAAGGGTAAATAGACAGGGTCTTGTCCCTGGGGTGGGAAGTCCAAAACTATAGGGCACAAGTTTAAGGTGAGAGGGGAAAGATTTAAAAGGGACCTAAGGGGCAACTTCTTCACACAGAGGGCTGTGCATGTGTGGAAATGAGCTGCCAGAGGAAGTGGTGGAGGCTGGTACAATTACAACATTTAAAAGGCATCTGGATGGGTATATGAATAGGAAGGGTTTAGAGGGATGTGGATCAAATACTGGGAAATGGGACTAGATTTATATAGGCTAGCTGGTCGGCATGGATGAGTTGCACCGAAAGGTCTGTTTCTGTGCTATATATCTCTATGACTCTATGAGATGCTGCTGGACCTGCTGAGTTCCTCCAGCACTTTCAGTTTTTAGGCCTTGTAATTTCTTACATTTAAAGAAGATGATAGCAGCAACATTCATCATGAACAGTAGTCATACCAACATAGAGAGCAGGAATATCTGTACTACAGCAACTTAAGTTGGTTATAGAATTGACCAGCTCCATTATTAAAAACACTTTCACATGTAAGCCTCATCAAAAAGCATTTTCCATCAGGGTTGCATTGCCTGGATTTAGCCAGGCGCTAATGTGCATATTGGTATTATTCCATATTTGTATTCTAGTATTGTTACAACAGAACATAGAACAGTACAGCACAGTACAGTACAGGCCCTTTGGCCCATGATGTTGTGCCGACCTATTATCCTACTCTAAGATCAAACTAACCTGCATACTCTTCATTTTGCTATCATCCATGTGCCTATCCAAGAGTCACTTAAATGCCCCTAATGTATCTGACTCTACCACCACCGCTGGCAGTGCATTCCACGCATCCACCATTCTCTGTGTAAAGAACCTACCTCTAACATCTCCCCTATACCTTCCTCAAGATCCTTTGGTTTATGTTCCATTCTATTTGTATTTCTCATCAATCAGTTTTAAGAAGTTATTACAATGACTAGGGTTAGCTTCATGAGAGTGGCTAACTGTTGATTTTGATACCGTGTACACCATTGAAAAGGACTAATACTCAGTGGTCAACATTCAGACTAGTTTTCCTTTGGTGAGCTATCATTCTTATCCCTCTGGTATCCTTGGCGTCAGTTATTTGAATCCCAGTTTCAACAGGTTTGACATTTCCCATAGCTTTAACTAATAACCTTTTTTGTCAGGGATGAAAACCTTTTGGTCTTGTGAGTTTGAGTGTATTACGGGTTCCCTGTTTTAATTGCTGTTTTTCAAGTTGAGTGTGAAATCACAGCCTTGATCAGGAAGGGAAGAGAGAAATTAAAGCGTGGGTACCAGTTTGAGTTAAATGTCATTCTCTGTTATCTCATGGTACTTGTACACTGACGACTGATTCCCAAAGGTTTTGGGCCTTTTCTTAGATCACGTAACTCAAGGCACCTCTCCCAAAATGGAGACCAACCTTCTCTCGCACTTCAGGCAGGGGATTGCAATGAAGAAGTTGCGTAAATCCTACATCATCCTTCAACGAATTATTTCCCCATCTGCACAATATATTCAGTGTAACCGATCATAGAAATCAGATGATCTTCCCCTTTCAATTGCTTCATTTCATGCATGGTTAGCTGTAGTGTCAACTCTATCATTGAACCTAGCACACTTCTGTTTCAGTCACTCACACATATCATGTTAGCTCTGCTGACTACACCAGGCAGCCCATATCCAGGGGCTGAAGAAGAGCGGGAAGAGAACTTTATCCTCTTCCCCATTTATTCTTAAGGCATTCAGGTGAGTGGTAACAGCAATTAAAATTTCAAAAATATAAATTTTGGATGTCTGGGGATTGAGGCAGACTGATCACAACTTCTGTGTCATATGTAACTGGAGGTTAGACTCCAGGCACATCTCTGCCTATTTCTAACACCGTAACATTGCCCGATGCCACCTTTACCTCAGCTCACCTGCTAATGAAAGTCTCATTTGTAGCTTTGTTCACTTAAGACTTGATAATTCCAACACAGTGCTGGCTGGCCTCACACATACTATACTCCATAAACTTAAGGATGTCTAAACGTCTGCTGACCACGCACATAGTTGCATTAAATCGCTTCACCTGTGGTCAAAAGCTGCAGCATTTTGACACCCCGCTTCAACAAAAAGCTTTTTCTTTCTTTAAGGCATTCCTTGAAAACTACTTCTTGAGCAAAGATTTAGCTATTTGCTTTTATACGGTGCTTGGTTTCTCATTCTGCTTTTAAAATGCACTTGCAAAATGACATGCAACATTTTACTACTTTAGAGATTATTTATAAGTAAAGGTTATTGTTGTCACAACATTATACAGAACTGAACTCCTTTTGCTTATCTCTGGAATTGCCTACACTCCAATGCTAGTCCTTTTGTAACTAACTTGGGTTTTATTCATTTCAATTACTTCTAAACTTTTAATTCTTCTAGCATTTAATTGTGCTCTTTTGTTAACCTCAGCCCAGTGCTCTCACTATAGTCTAGTTCTAATGATTTACTTTTACATTTCACTTTTTGCTGGACTAGTCTTTGCTTCTGTTGTGATCAACTTTTCAGAAAAAAGGTTAAGATTCAGTTTCGGCTAATTGTGACCTTGACTGTGTTTCTTTCCTGCTATTGGGTAAACTCCACATTTTGATGCAGTGGTTGTGTAAACTTTTTATCTAAGACATTTCATTCAGCAAAGGCTTTGTTTACAGATTAAGTCTCACCAACAGTTATTTAAATCCATTTGATTAATGCTTAACCTTTCAGTAAACTTTAATGCAACTGGAGAAAAAGGAGCAGCTAAAATTGATCAGTTTGTTCAATTTCATACCTTTCTACTGGAAATGCACCTTTCCTCTGTCAAATAAGTCTGTTTAATATTTGGGAAGTTTTTTTCTAACCAGGAATGTGATGTCAGCTTTGTTTTTTTTCATCAGAATCGTGTGTTCAGATTTGTTTTAACTTATTCATTGCTTTGAGACACTTGAGGTATTTAATTCCATTTGTTGTAAATGGGCTGACTCATCTTGCAACTGTTCTTTTAAGGCTGCCATTTGTAAACTGGGTAAAGCTAGTGAATCTATGCAAAGGGAACTTGTGTTGCAGTGACATGACTCACATGGAACTGAAGTCTGTGTCTGTACAACACCAAGTGAGATGTGCTCACTTGGAGAGTTATGTCAAAGAAAGCCCGTTACTGTTCAATCATAAGGGTGTAGACCTCACATTGTTTTATGGTGGTAAACAACATTAGTCAGACTGATGGAACCAGTTGCAGCAGTGAGTGTCTGACTTGAAGACCCATTACAGTAAACCAAGACACCAACTTAGTGATTCAAACCCAGAAGTGGAAAAATGCTCAAAGTGATAGCTAGTGATAGGAGGGGCCATAAGCAATGAAATTCAAGGCATGTACAAAGAGAAAGACCGGGATACAGCTGGGATAAGAGAATCCTCGTTCAGGATTCTTTAAAGGTTAGCATGCAGGTTCAGTTAGCACTTAGGAAGGCAAATGCAACGTTAGCATTCATTTCAACACAGCTAGAATGCAAGAGCAGGAATGTACTGGTGAGACTGCTTAACCTTTGAGTTAACTTTAATGCGACTGGAGAAAAAGGTAAGAGCTAAAATTGATCAACATCTTCTCCACATCCACTCTATCTATTCAATGAGAACTCCACATCATTGGTGAGGCTGTATAAGGCTTTGGTCAGACCGCATCTGGAATATTGTGAGCAGTATTGGGCCCCGTACCTATGGATGGATGTACTGGCCTTGGACGGGATCCAGTGGAGGCTCACAAGAATAATCCCAGAGATGAAGGGCTTGTCATATGAAGAGTGGTAGAGGATACTCTGTACTCAATGGAATTTAAAACAATGATGTGGAGTTCTCATTGAATAGATAGAGTGGATGTGGAGAAGATGTTGATCAATTTTAGCTCTTACCTTTTTCTCCAGTCGCATTAAAGTTAACTCAAAGGTTAAGCATTAACCAAATGGATTTAAATAACAGAGACTAGGACCCGAGGGCACAGCCTCAGAATGAAGGGCAGACACTTTAAAACTGAGATGAGCAGAATGTCTTCAGCCACAGTGGTGAATCTGTGGATCTCATTGCCACAGAAGGCTGTAAAGACCAAATCATTGGGTGTGTTTAAGACTGAGATAGATAGGCTCTTGATTGGTAAGGGGATCAAAGGCTATGGGGAGAAAGCAGAAGAATGGGATTGAGAAACATATCACACATGATCGAATGCCAGAGGTGGCTTGATGGTCCAAATGGCCTAATTCTGCTCCTATATCTTGTTGTCTTTTGGTCTTACAACATGTACATGTTTAATTTCACTAATCTCTTCCTATTTCCATATCATAGCAAGATTTATGATCTTATATTTGTCTCATGATAGGCTACTCTGATATTTTCTTTTCCCTTTCCTTATACATTCCTTGGTCCTTTGTTGAACCTAAAATCCTTCCAATCTTCAGAATTACTACTTTTTTGAAAACTTTATATTTACTTCCATCTTTAACTCCTCTTGATCCAATACCTGAGCAATCTCTTGTGGAATTTTTGTGTTCCAAAAACTCGACGTAAAATTCTACTATAACTCTGCTCCAGATGTCAGACACATGGAATACGGGGAGAGCTAGCCATTTGGATATAAAATTGGCTCAAGGGTAGGAGACAGAGGGTGGTGGTGGAGGATTGTTTTTCGGACTGGAGGCCTGTGACCAGCAGTGTGCTGCAATGATCTGTGCTGGGTCCACTGCTTTTTCTCACTTATATAAATGATCTGGATGTGAATACAGGAGGTGTGGTTGGTCAGATTGCAGATAAAACTAAAATTAGAGGTGTGGTGTATAGCGGAGAAGGTTATCTCAGAGCACAATAGGACCTTGTTAAGATGAGCAAATGGGCTGAGGAGAGGCAGATGGAGTTTAACTTAGATAAATGTGAGGTGCTGCATTTTGGAAAGGCAAATCAGGGCAGGACAGAAACACTTAATGGTAAGATCCTGGGGAATGTTGCCAAACAATGAAACCTTGGGTTGCAGGTTCATAGTTCCTTGAAAACAGAGTCACAGGTAGACAGGGTAGTGAAGAAGGTATTTGGTACGTTTGCCTTTATTGGTCAGTGCAAGGAAAAAGGAGTTGGAAGTTCAAGCTGCGAACATTGGTTAAGCCACTTTTTGAATACTGCATTCAATTCTAGTCTCTATGTTATAGGAAAGATACTGTTTACCTTGAAAGGGTTCAGAAAAGATTTATAAGGATTTTGCTAGGATTGGAGGAGTTGAGCTATAAGGAGAGGCTGAATAGGCTGGGGCTATTTTCCCTGCAGCGTCAAAGGCTGAGGGGTGACCTTATAGAAGTTTATAAAATCATGAAGGGTTAACAGGGTTAATAGCCAAGGTCTTTTCCCCAGGGTAGGGGAGTCCAAAACTATAGGGCAGAGATTTAACGTGAGAGGGGAAAGATCCAAAAAGGACTTAAAATGCAACTTTTTCAGGCAAAGAGTGGTGCATGTATGGAATGAACTGCCAGAGGAAGTGGTGGAGGCTGGTACAATTATGTCATCTAAAAGGCATCTGGATAGGTATATGAATAGGAAGAGCTTAGAGGGATATGGGCTAAACACTGGAAAATGGCACTAGGTTCAATTGGGATGTTTGGTTGGAATGGATAAGTTGGACTGAAGGGCCTGTTTCCATGCTGTACATCTCTATATCTCTATGACTCCATGTCCCTTTCTGAAAGATTGTTCGTTAACCCTTTTTATGTCTCACAATACTTAACTCAAAGTGACTTGTTTCATCATTGGTTTCTTCACATACAAATCTAGAAAACTACCTTGTAGCCATTCGAAGCAAACTCCTCCTCCACACTCTTATTGCAAGGTTGGTTTGCTCAGTCTATTTATCATCCTTACTTTAAGAGCTTACCTTGATATGCTTTGCATCTGCAGTTCAATACCAATCATTTTTATTGTTTCTCCAGATACATTTAAGCAATAAACTAAAACAAACAACACTTCTCATTGTAACAAAACTGTTGTTGAAAATTTGAAATAAAACATGAAGTGTTCAAACTGCTTAGTGGAGCAGGCAGCATCTGGGAAGAATGCAACAGATGTTGTCTAATGTTTCCAAAACAATCTGTTTTACTTTTCCTTACGCTTACTGAAGGATATGATTCATTACATTCTTTGCACGCTAATAGTGGCAGGGGAACAAATGGAATTAAAACCAAAACAGAAATTGCTGGGAAAAATCAGCAGGTTTGGCAGCATCTGCGGAGAGAAAGCACAGTCAACGTTTTGGATCCAGTGACTGGAATGAAAAGATGTGATCCTCACCACAAATTCAACTTGTCAATTCAAACAAGTATATGGGGACTATAGATTGTAAATTTTACACCAGCTGTTTATTCAATGCTTATGTCCCTACCATCAGGTTATTATGCAACATTGTAATGAACGTCAGCTGTCAGTCATGAAACCTTTACCCTTGCATCACATGTTATGGGCTCAAGTCCCACCTCAAAAGCTTGAGTGCCGGGAATATGTATGTTAATATTGTGGTTAAGTACTGAGAGACTTTTGGATCTTTCAGATCAGGCATTAGACCCGAGTCACTGGCTGCTCTCGCGTGGCTGTACAATATCCCATAGAAGGACAGCAGGGGTGTTATCACTGCGTAATATTTATTCCTCAATCTAGGCTACAAAATAAATGGTCCTTATCAGTTTGTGGGAGCTAAAAGTGCACAAATTAGCTCGTAGGTTTCCCACGTTCCCACAACAGCATTCAGGCTCAAAAGTCTTTAATGCACGGAAAGCGGGCATCCTGCAGCTGTGCTGGCTGCGGTCTAAATCTCAGCCTTTTTTGTTCTAATTTTGTAACCTGAAACTGTACGATCAGTGTGATCAGTCAATACAAGTTTTAGTAAAGAAAGAATTTTTGAGTGAAAAAAAAGTATGACTATAAACCAGTTTGTGCATCTTAACGCAGAAATCCAATCTTTCAGCTCTTCTAAGATTGATTTTGACATAACTTCCTGATGATGTTAACGGCACAGAACTTTTACACAAGATTTGTGATGATTAATATCAGTGTTAATATTGCCCCAAACACAGGAAGTGATATCATTGCCACTGTTTCCAAATCGCAGTCTATCTTTTATGATCGCAAGATCCCTCCTGTTGCTTACCCACTGTTTCAACTGTCTCACTGACGAGCCTTTCAGACACACCCAGTTTGCAGTTCTTTTCCCACCCCCTCCAAGCGGCGTGAAGTTAATGCAAGTTCCGCTTGATCCGCTGCTTTATGTTCTGTGCAAACCCAGAGCTGGTGGACGGTTGATGTTTGTGTAATTTCGGTCCAGCCGAAACGCTTGTTTTCCTTTGGGAAGTGAACGCTTGAACTGAGCGAGCTGCGGCCGAGCGACCTCCTGTGCTGTTAGAACATGCATTTTTACGGAACTCGCCTTGTTTCTAGCGGCTGCCTGATGTAAGCCACGTCGTTTTTATGGTGCTTCTTAACGTTTGAAGTTTTTATTTTCTCCTCGTTGTCGGATCTGTTCTCTGGGACTGTGTAACTTATTTAATTAGACCATAATGAGGCTGCAACTCGCTCGTGTTGTTTATAACAGCGTCTGGCCAGGACTCAAGCTATTTGTATCAGTGTTTCTGATTTTGAACGGCCCGGGAGCTGTGCAGAGTGAAGAGAAATCATGTCACGGAGCGTTTGATCTTTACCTTGTACTGGATAGGTGAGTATCAGTGTCCTCCAGATTTTTGTTTCAAATCTCTATTTGCCAGTCATGGCAAGTTAGAACTTAAAATGTAACAAGCCTTGAAATGATTTGTGAACATTGATGGAGATGCAATAAGTGGGACTGATTTGGGACTGTAAAATGTTTACTGTGCCTCTAAACAAACTTTTATTTATAACTGTTTTTCGGTCATTAAACACCACAGGTAAAGGCTGTCAGATGAGAGTGGGACACAGCCTGTTTCGTGAACTTTGGTTTTGTAACCGAGCACTGTTGTTTTACAGATCTGGGAGTGTGGCAAACAACTGGGGAGAAATTTATGGCTTTGTGGAGGCGCTGGTCAAGCGGTTTGTCAGGTAATCTATTCAACAACAAGCCTCGGCAACTTTGGTGTTGTTGAGGATGCTGTGAGGGCATTTTTTTGTTCACCGTATGGGGCAAGTGAGGGGTAATGCTAACTGGGTAAACATGTCATTATACAAATGAAGCGCACATTTTGGAGGAAAGGCGGTAACACTGGGGGAAGACTAACTTATGTTGCATTGGTGGAAATGTGAGATGATGTTTTAATCTAGTGTGTCTTTTTTTTCAATCTTGCAGTCCCCAAATGAGATTGTCTTTCATTGTGTTTTCATCCCGTGCTGATGTGAAGATGCAACTAACTGGTGACAGGTTTGTGCACATTATTTTGTTTGGTCTAACAGAAAACATAAAGTAATGCTGCTGTTAACAGGCCATTCTTATTGCCCAATCTTAATCACCCTTGAGAAGACACTGGTGAGCCACCTTCTTGAACTGCTGCAGTCCCCTGTGGTATATGTGAACACCCACAGTGCTGTAAGGCAAGGAGTTCCAGGAGTTTTGACCCAGCAACAGTGATATAATCCAACTGTCCTTGACAAATCCCTCAACCTACAGCCCTCCTCTGACCTCCCTTTCCTCCTGAACATGTTGCTGCTTCCCACATCCATGCCTATGTGGCCCCACATTCCACACTTCTGCACACATCTGTCCCAGCACGTTATAAAAGTTGCTTAATAGCTGGTGTTCTGGGCAAGCCACTTTGGTAAAAGAGGCATCAAACAGATATTAGGTCCCTTATTTTCATCTCTTAAAAGGTCCAACAGCTGTTTGCGTTTGTCTGTACAATAAGTGAAGCACAGAATGAGGACAGCCTCCTGCATATTTTGGTGCATTGGTGTTTGTTTTTTGCCTGCAAAATCAGCGGAGCATTGTTGAATTCCTAGCATGTGGTGCTAAAACCATAAGAAATAGGATTGGGGGAGTTCATTTGACCCCTTGAGTCTGCTCTGCCATTCAGTAGGATCGTTGCTCATCGGACATTCCACACACTCACTTTCCTGCATTTTCCTCATGACCCTTGATTCCCCAATTGATCAAAAATTTATGTATACCCAAGACTGTGCCCCCACATTTGTATCTCTCCTTATTTCTCTCACGGCTCATCTCTGTCCTCAGCTCAGTCTTAAATCACACCCCTTTATTCTGAGGTTGTGCCTAGACTGTCCTATGGGGGTAAACAACCTGTCAGCATTTACCCTGTCAAACCCCTTAAGAATCCTATATGTTTCAATGAGATCACTTCTCATTGTTCTAAATCTCACTGAATCGAGTCCCAACTTGTTCAACCATTGCTCATAAGACAATCCTTCCTTACCGGGAATCATCTTTCTTTGAACTGCCTTCAACGAAATAATACTTTTCCTTAAATAAGTTGGGTTACATAAATTTCATGAATTGTGCCTTACATGACCATACTCAGCTCTATTTCTTCAGCAGTTCTCTCAGCTAGTCACTGCCTTTGTGTAGTTTGCTTGCTTGGCCAATATTCAGTTTTGAGTGAGTATGATTTAGTCCAATTCAACATTGTAAAAATTGAAGTAGTTATCTTAGGAGTTGCTGGAAAAGCTCAGCAGGTCTGGCAGCATCTGTGAAGAGAAATCAGAGTTAATGTTTTGGAGAAGGGTCTGAGGAAGGGTCGTCGGACCTGAAACATTGACTCTGATTTCTCTTATCAGATGCTGCCAGACCTGCTGAGCTTTTCCAGCAACTTTGTTTTTGTTTCTGATGTACAGCATCCACAGTTCTTTGGGTTTTTAATTATCTTAGGACTCCTGCAAAAAATACCTCTGTTCCCTTGTCATAGAGGTACTGCATGGAAAGAGGCTCTTTGGCCCAGTGTGTCTATGCGGGCCATCAAACATCAATTTAGCCTAATTCCATTTTTCACCATTTGGCCTGTAGCCTTATATGCTATGGCATCAGAAGTTTAGCCTGGAATTAATAAGAGAGCTGAGTTTTCAAAGCATCAGCCAGCTGTCACAGAGAAAGTTAGATTTGGAAAAAAAATTGATTGAAGTTTTTGAGGAAGTGACTAGAGTTGACTATGTGTGACTTTCCAGATACTTACTAAGGGACTAAAGCCACAAGATTTCATGGTTTTGAACAAACATATTAAAATCTTCCTGTACAAAGTTAGAACTGCAATACATTATATGACGTATATTCTGACATTTAATTAGAATTAGTTTGAGGTAAGTAGAGAAACAGATGGAACCCCATAATGCTTATCAAATAGCAAATGCAGTCAGACAGTTGCTATGGATTTCTGAGCAAACTCCAGATATTAGTGACACTGTGGGGCAGCAAATCCCATTAAAATTTTACATTTGAAAAGTGTTAGAATGTGTAGCGACTGTTATTGAGTGGCACTTAGTCAACAGTAGCCTGCCTAAAGATGATCAGTTTGGCTTCTGCAAAGGTCATTGAACTCCTGACCTTAATACAACCTTGGTGTAACCATGGACAAAAGAGCTGAATTCAAGTAGGAAAGTGAGAGTGACTGCCCTTGACCTCAAGGAAGCTTTTGACTGAATATGGTATCAAGGAGCTCTAGCCAAACTGGAGCCAGTGGGAATCAAGGGGCAACCTCTCATTGGTTAGACTTCGACATAGCCCAACGAAATATGGTTTTAGTTGTTAGATGTCAATCATCTCAGCCACAGAACATCATTCCATGAGTTCCTTAAGGAATTGTCCCAGGCCCAACTATTTGCAACTGCTCATCAAGGATCTTTCCTCCACTATAAGTTTTGGGATAGACATTTTGCTGATGAGTGCATGTTGTTCAATACAATTTGTGACTGAGTCCTTAGGTACTGAAACAATCCATTTCCATGCTCCTTCCAATTTTCCTGCCACTGCAAAGACCTCCAAAGCTTTTGAATTACAGCAATTTTCTCCATCAAGCACGCACCATTCTGAATGAGAGCTACGTCACTATTCCCTGTTTGTCCCAAGTTCAAATTCCTAGAACTCCATCTCTAATCATTCTTTGGATGTTCTTATACCACATAGGCTGCAGGGGTTCAAGGTGCCAACTCACTATCACCTTAGAGATAGGCCATAAATGCTGGTTAAGCCAGTGGCACCCTCGAACCATGAATGAATTAAAATAAAGCCCCATGCAATGCTGTCATCCCAGGGCAGAATGGCAAATTTTAGGGCCTAAACTCTCCCATGTCCTAGCCCCCACCTGACACACCAGGCCTTGTTCTCCCGTTAGCCTGCCATTACACACTGCCTATTGTTAGTCACTAACAGTCCCTACTAACAGCCATTCACACTCCCAGCCAGATCGTTATCAACTCCTTTATCTGTCCAACTGCTCTTCTCTCTCTTCAGGCTCTATCCTATCATTTTCTCCCTACCCCACCCACCTCCCTATTTTCTGCATATAAACCGATGTTTTCCCAGCTACCATCAGTTTTGAGGAAGGGTCACTAGACCTGAAACATTAACTCTGACTTTTTCTTCACAGATGTTGCCAGACCTGCTGAGCTTTTCCAGCAACTTCTGTTTTTGTTCCTGATCTACAGCATCCACAGTTCTTTCGGTTTTCATGCCAAATTTATGTTGTGATCTAACTAGGTCTCAGGAATTTTTTTAATAAAAGTTCCTAAGGTACATGCTATGGGAATAAAGTCATAAGATTCTATGACCTTGAACAAACTGCAATAAACCCTGCAAAACACATTTAGTAATAAATGTGGTCAAGATCCATCCCTTGGATTTCTCAGCATCTACCCCATTTATGTGAGTCAAATCTCACCAAATCTTATAAGAGATATCAATTCTTCATTCTTAAAGTCCTAGCTCTGAACTCCGTCAAAAATCTCATGGACTGACTCAGTGATTGCTCAAGTTCCCGTAGTTGACTTCCAATTGGGACTGTTCCCTGCTTGTGAGCACCTGATATATTAACAGCCCTGAGGTAACTACCCTTCCTCTGGTTGCTGTATCAAACTGCTTAAAGTTGACTGTTCAGAGACACCTACTTAAATCCTTTCAACAAACCCCACCCTTGTTTCTAGGTCATATTTAATATAACAAATGTTTGGAACAGTTAAATGTAGCAATGTCTTAGAATTGCCTGCTCCTTGAAAGTTACAGTTTTCACAGGTTGCTTTCTTGTACAGCACAAAATGGATTACAGATAAAATCCACCGAGTCCATTAGTCATTCCATCCTGGTTCTTCAGGAAACTCTGAAAGCTCTCCTCCTTGAGTCAGGTTGTTCATTGTCTCACTCATCTATCTTTGCAATCTCTACAGCACTATCATCTGCACTGTGCCTATAGATAAAACTTTTTATTGTAATTTTGCACCAGGAGGGCACTTGAATCAAAATATATGCTCCTTTATTACCTCTAACTAGAAAAATAAAAGATATGAAAGTTTGTAACATTGTAGCTGAGAGAGGAAAAAATAGTGCAGACTAGTCCTTTGTGTCATTTGGTGTTGTTTGAAATGAAATGATACGCATCACAGACTGTAAAATAAGACTATTATATGTGTGTACATTTGAGTATTATGAGCAAAATGGTCCTATGAAGTTTATAACTGCTTGGAATGAAAGTAATTTTCTTTAAAGGTTTCTTGAGAGACTTAGTAGTTAAATAAAATGTAAGAGAAAAACCTTACGTCTGCAGCAGTCTGGACCCTGCAAAGTGTTCTGATTACATTGTTGTATCACGTAAATGCATCACTAGAAAAATAATACTCTGTTAAGTTTCTCAACACACATTGTACCAGTTAAGCTTGAGGCACTAGACATATTGTTAAAACAAATCCTACAACTTGATAAGAGTCTACAACATCTTTAAGTTGAGAAAAAAAAAGAGGAAATGAAAATTTCATTAATTGTGTTTATAATGTATGAAAACTGGTGCTAATAAATAAGTAAATTAGCATCCGGATTTAACTCAAAGCAATTGTGTTCCTTTTGTTAGGAAAGTTTTTTTTATACGTCCCAATAGGAGTGCCATTTGAGACTGAATTTGTTCCAACGTTGCACAGTTTCGTTAAACTGGCTTACACTCTATTGGCCAAGAAAATAACACAGTTAATTTACCAAGTTTTTGGCATCAAGATAATAATTACAAAATAGATGTAGTGTACATTAATAGCAAATACTGTTGTGAAAATCAGCTTTGGGGAATTACATGAGGCACCTTTTTTATGTTACCAATATGCTGCATTTATTGTTAGAAAGTATTATTTGAAGAAGCTTCAATGTCCCCTGAACAGTTGTTGTAAATCAGAAGTCAAAAATTTTCTTTTCGAGAAATGTGTATATATAAAACTAAATAAAATTTCCAGAAGTGAGAATAGCAATTTGGCAGTTTGAAACTCTGGCAACTCGAGTTTTACTGAGAGAACAAATTGGACTGTGGGATATATGAGAAAACTAATGATCAGGTTGTGAATAATAGTCATAAAATCTACCGTATGGTCATTAAATTTATAGCATGTTTGTCTCATTATGCTTGGAATGGGCCAAGTTCAATCAACTAAAGCTATGGGGTTTCACATGTAACTTGGGTACAAACAGGGTTCCAGGGAGTCAAATTTTGCACTGCAATCTTCTGTACTATTCCACATTTATTCTGGCAATTAGCAGGCATCCCTAGAGTTTACATGCAACAAATTTAAGGGTCGGTTAATGTCATTGGGCTGAAACATGTCATCTTGCGACGTGTTCTCCTAGTCTTCATTCCACAACCTGAAGTCTTTTTTCACCCTGTAACCTAATGCAAATCCAAACTGGCAGTGACGGGTTGTGAGGTTGTAGGCGTGCTCACCGAGCTGCTGTGTTTGGTTGCAGACGTTTTGTCACCCTGCTAGGTAACATTGTCAGTGCCCCTCTGGTAACGCGTTGGTGTTCTGTCCCACTGGTTATTTATATGCCTCAGTTTGTTGGGGTGGTTGGCATCACTTCCGGTTCTGTTTTTCAGTGGTTTGTATATTGGGTCCAGTTCAATATGTTTGTTGATGGAACTCTGGTTGGAATGCTAGGCCTCCAGGAATTCCCTGGCATGTCTCTGTTTGGCTTATGCTATTATGGATGTGTTGTCCCAGTCAAATTTGTGTCCTTCTTTGTCTGTGTGTACTGAGACCAGTGAGAA
>NC_063332.1:109881774-109893166 GCF_021869965.1 Rhincodon typus
GTGTTCATCCAGCTCTACACATGATTATGCTGGCTGTTTGTCCCAGCTTAATCCCCATCACCTTGGAAAAAATTCCTCTAGTGTACACTTTCATTGCCTTTTGAAAGTTTGCTTGTAATCTCATTCCACCATTCTATTACTGTAGTGCTATAGATTCATTATGCCATCGAAGGAATCCATTTGGCTCTTGAAGTCTATGCTGGCTCTTAGCGGGGCAATTTAACACTTCAGCCTCAACACTATGGCACACACATGTGCACACAGAGTAGCTGGAAAAAAGTGGTAAATATGCTGATGACAGGGAGTGGGGTGAGAAGGAGTTGATAGATAGGCAGAGATAAAGCCCAGTGAGAGAGAGAATTAGAGAGAGTCTCATTCCCCTTGTGAATCTCAGCAAGTTTATTTCCTTCAAGTACTCATCCAATTCCCTTCAAACTAATGGATAGTCTCAGTTTTAATCATCCGAATAAATAATGAGTTCTAGGGCAATATCATTAACTGTGTAAAACAAATCCTTCCTCTCAACCCTCCTTAGTTGTTATCCAAAGTTTTGGCAGCACGTCTTGCAACTTACTAGTATAGGTAGGATAGTGTGTGGGAATGGAGAGTGACTTGGCGGCATGGTGGCTCAGTGGTTAGCACTGCTGCCTCACGGCACCAGGGACCTGGGTTCAACTTCACTCTCGCGCACCTGTCAATGTGGAGCTTGCACATTCTCCCTGTATCTGCGTGGATTTCTTCCCACAGTCCAAAGATGTGCGGGTTAGGTGGATTGGCCATGCTAAATGGTCCACGGTATCCAGAGGTGTTCAGGTTAGGTGCATTAGCCATGGGAAATGTAGGGTTACAGGGATTAGATAAGAGGGTGGGTCTGGGCAGGATGCTCTTTGGTGGGTCAACATGGACTCAATGGGCCAAATGGCCTGCTTCCACATTGTAGGGATTCTATGATTCTAATGGTGTGGGAGGCTAGGTGGGAAAGTGGAATGCATTTACCTTAACAATGGGAACAGTCAGCCAAAGGAACTCATCTATTAACAACAGCAACCTTTTTACCATGAATAAAGGCCCACTTAAAAGCTATTTACGAACAATTTGCTCAAGTGACATGCTGCCTCCCTCATGTAATAAAACCCACACCAGTCTCCTGTGGTTTCAGTGGTCCACCTAATGAAAGCTGTCCAAGTTCCCTGAATTACCACGACTCTTTATTAGACTTGTGGTAGTGTGAATCACAGGGAGCTGCAGGTCTTAGGGAGCTTTCTGCTGTGTAAGGAACAACACCTCATTTTCCGCTTGGGGACCCTACAGCCCTCCGGACTCAATATTGAGTTCAATAATTTTATGGCCTAAACTCTCCCATGTCCCAGCTCCCCACCCCACACACCAGGCCTTGTTACCACATAGCCTGCCACTACACACCCCCTGTTGTTAGTGACTAACAGTCCCCATTAACAACTACTCACCCTCCCAGCCTGATCGTTAGCAACTCCTTTGTCCAACTGCCTTTCTCTCTCTTTGGGCTCTATCCTATCGTTTACTCCTTACCCCACCCACCTCCCTATTTTCTGCGTATAAACTGATGTTTTCCCAGCCACCATCAGTTCTGAGGAAGTGTCACTGGACCTGAAATGTTAACTCTGTTTTTTCCTTCACAGGTGCTGCCAGACCTGCTGAGCTTTTCCAGCAACTTTGTTTTTGTTGCGGAATTTACTGACTGAGGCATGTAAACTTTGGAAGCAAGCTCGCAATGTTGAACAAGGGCAGTACGGTGGCTCAGTGGTTAGCCCTGCTGCCTGACAGTGCCAGGGTCCTGGGTTTGGGATTCCAGCCTTGGGTGACTGCCTGCGTTGAGTTTACACATTCTCCCTGTGTCAGCGTGGGTTCCCTCTGGGTGCTCTGGTTTTCTTCCACTGTCCAAAGATGTGTAAATTATGTAGATTGGCTATGCTAAATTGCCCATAGCATCCAGGGATGGTTGGGCTTGATGGATTAGCCATGGGAAATGCTGGTTTACAGGGATAAGGTGGGTCGTTCTGGGTGGGATGCTGTTTGGAGTGTCGGTATGGACTTGATGGGCCAAATCTTGCCCCACAACCCTCTGTAGGGATTCTATGAAGAAGGACACAAATTTAAAGGGACTGCACACAGTTGAGGTGCAGAGGAGTCACCTCTGAATGTGGAATCTCAGACCTGAGAATGCAGCCTGTGTGGAGAGGATAATTCTAGATGAAATGGATGTTATGTGCCCTGCCTAGTGTGTTGGAATGGATGAACAATGCCGATAAGCATAGAGATGCACAACAATGTGCAGGACCACCAGTAGGTGGGAAACAGAAATAAAAGGCAAACACATGCAAGTGGTGAATCCAACAGTGTACCAGAACAGAGTACTATACCTGCTGATGTCAGAGAGGCAGTGCTTGAGGAAGCTTCGCCTTTCAAAGGACATAGTGACATACTGTGCCTAAAAGCAGCATGACCTGAACCAAGCATCAATGCCAATTGCCCTGAAAGTGAAAACAGCTCCAAACGTTTATGCCTCCATTCTGCTTTCTGGGTTGTACGAAAGATGTGTGCAGAATCTCTTGACCAGTGTGCACTGATACATTGAGGAGTGTCACAAACGGACTATGCAGGATGGCCAGGATTTACATCAAATGCAGGATGAATGAGGACAGTCAGAGTAAGAGGGCAATAGGGTTTACTGCCATGGCTAATTTTTCTGCGCACCAGTGATTGTTAAAGAATGCACATGAGTAATTATCTAAGCACGCTGACAACAGCTGAGAGCCTTTCAATGAATGTCCAACCAGTTTGCAGGCATCAGAAGTGTATAAAGCAAGTGTGTGTTCCCAATCCAGGCAGTACCATTGTACATTTGTGCTGCAACATTCCCAGGTGCTGAACCTGTTTGTACCCAGATCACATTTTCATGACTGAGCCTTGGGAGACAGAGACTACCTTCTCTCTCTGGCTGAAGATTCCAATCAGAAACCCATGCACTGAGGCTGTAAAAAGATACAGTGCCTTCCATAAAACGACAAGGGCTATTGAAGAGCAGACCTTTTGTTGGCTGAAAAAGCATCTCTGCTGCCCGAACTGGTCTGAAGGTGATTTTGATTATGAAGGTGGACTGATTCATTGTTGTGTGTTGTGTAGTCTATAACCTTGCGGGGTATGTTTGGGGTATGAGGGATGTGTGGGAGCATGAGGGACGATTACTGGAGGAATGATTTATATTTCTCCCTTCTTTGAGAGAAAAGCTACCTCTTTGGATTTGGTCCTGATCCACCTTTGGAGATAAGGGACCCTCTGGGAAAGATAAGGTACCCTTTGGGATTATGAGAAGGAATGCTTGGGTAAAGAAATCATTTGATCATTGGATTTGCAAACTTTTTATGAAACTGTCCAAATGAAATACCCTTAAAAATAAAGTGCTTGGTATGTGAGAGTATCTAGTTGTATAAAGCCTTTATAGGATTTTCACTGATGTAATGTTCATAAAAGGCTGCCTACTGATAGACTTTTCACAAACCCAACCCTCAATCCAGAGCTGGCATCTGAAGTGCAGGCAGCCATTCTTAAGGATTGGTTTTGTGGGGCTGGGATTTCTCCTGACTCTGTGTCCGAAGCTGACCACAGTATCCCTGTATGTTCCTCATCAGAAACCGTCTCTGTTTTTAATGTTTAATTTAATTTCTTTCTGCCCAAATACAATGGGTTGTGCCCAAGTCACTGGAAATTATTCTGATGCTTCCATATTGCGCCAGTGATCAGACTGCCTCTGTTCTACTGAGATCATTGGGAGCTAGACTAGCTATGGGAACATAGGCTATTGTTTTATTAACAGATTTGACTCTAGACAAGAACTCAGGCTCAGAGGTAGAGCACAATATAATGAATATTTTGCAGCAAATGGCCTGCTAAAGTAAAAAACAAAAACAAAGTTGCTGGAAAAGCTCAGCAGGTCTGGCAGCATCTGTGGAGGAGAAAACAGAGTTAACGTTTCGGGTCTGGTGACCCTTCCTCAGAACTGATGGTGGCTGGGAAAACGTCAGTTTATATGCAGAAAATAGGGAGGTGGGTGGGATAGGGAGTAAATGATAAGATAGAGCCTGAAGAGAGAGAAAGACAGTTGGACAGACAAAGGAGTTGCTAACGATTAGGCAGGAAGGGTGAATAGTTGTTAATGGGGACTGTTAATTCCCACCCACCTCCCTATTTTCTGCATATAAACTGACGTTTTCCCAGCCACCATCAGTTCTGAGGAAAGGTCACCGGACCCGAAACGTTAACTCTGTTTTCTCCTCCACAGATGCTGTCAGACCTGCTGAGCTTTTCCAGAAACTTTGTTTTTGTTCCTGATTTACAGCATCCGCAGTTCTTTTGGTTTTTTATCTGCTAAAGTAAAGCATTGGTGCCCTATGTTGCTGTCTCTGGTATTTGGCAGCTTGGAATATGTCCTTTAGTACAGATCAGAACTGCTCACAAGATTCATAATCAATTGCTGTCGACTTCACCATCTCATGAGCAAAGGAACTGATTTGCATTGAAACTGCCTGAGGGATATGAGGAATGGGCCGAAGATCCACCAGATCCACCCCAGCAATATTGTATGATGCCAAAGCTGAAAGTAGCCAATTATGCAGAAGGAACCTCTTGAAGTGTTCTCCTTGCTCCACTTTACCAACACTTCCTCCTTCCATTTGGCCCAATCTCGACTCCCACTATATTAATGTTCTCTAACTGTACAACTTCCTGCATGCTCTTGATATACAATAGAATCCTGAAGATCGACAGTTGGACAAAAAGAAAATATATTACTTAAGTGCTCCAAGATACAATTCCTGATTTGAAATATGGTTGTGTGATAGCACCCATCTACAAAAGGTTTTGTCAAGTTCTTTCAGTGTTCTCCATTGAGAGTTTGTTCCCAGGAAACATGGTGTGTGCAATCTTGCATAGCTCTGGCCACTGAGGACCGTTCTGTAGATGTATGACTTGTAGCTTTAGTCATTGCCATCTGGCTTAATGTTTTTAACACCCGCAGACTGAGAAACTGGTGGGGAACAGTTGTAGGGTCATCCTGAGAGTGGACCATGTTCATCTCTCCCTCGAAATCAAAGGTCATATCTGTCACAGGCTGTGAGACCTCACTCTGGTGAGCTGCTTTCTCGTTAATCTTATTCCCTTGTCTTGATTCCAGTAAACTAATGCTAAGAGCATCCCCATATGTTAACTTTCTGCTCGTCCTATCAGATAATTTGTCTGGAATTCTGTATGACACCTGATGATTTGTAGATGTCCCTGCTGTTGCTGTTGTCCTCTATCCAATATTTATAATGCAGTTTCAAGAAAGGGGAAGGACAGGTTGCTTGGCAGCTTCTTCAGTTATACTCATTTACTATGATCTTAATTGATGGCTGTACGCAGCCAAAGTATATATTCCCTTTTAAGAGGTGTTTGTTGTTTCCAAATTCAATAACAATGCACAGTATTGAACATCCCCTCCTCCCAACCAGTGTGACAAGCTGTAAGTGAACACTGCGAACAATGCTTACAGTTTATTCCGTTATGGATGTGGGATTGGGTTGGGGGAGGGAGTTGGCATATTTGAGGCCCTAGTGACCATTATGTTTCAGGCACGATAAAAAGATTCAATGACCGTGTGTGTGTGTGAGTGTGTGTGTGTGTGAAAGAGTGGGGGTGGTATCTTGTATCTTCACCATCAGTTCTTCTGAACATCTTGAATCCATGGTCCCGTTTCCACCTTGTTCACTAGTGCAACAGTGATTTCCTATCTCTCATTTCTGGTATAATTCTAGCCAATTTTTCATCAATCTCTTCCCAGTTGTTCTAATATCCTCCCTGCAATGGGAATAAGTAACATTGCTGATTGCTGAACCCTGCATGATGTATACAAAATATTGTATTGGAAATTCCACAATGACTTGTATTTGTTAGCATGCTGGAATACGTTTCTTCCTCATTTTTAACACATGCACAGCTGAAAACTGGATTGAACTTACTATTTAGGGTTTTATATATAATTCTTGAAAAAATTTGCTTCTGCAGCATTCAACATACACCAGTTCAAATCATGCCACTAATTCATTAAGTGAGATCATGAGCAGCTTTAAAGTGTAATTTAACTTGTATTTGCTAGGTGTCAACACATCAGCACATTAATTGAAGTTATTCTATACATGACACAATTAGTATTATCATAAACACAAGTAAAATCTTTGCAGATTTAATAAAAATTAATGGTTTTAATTCTAGATACAGAAGAGATCATACAATGTCTATACATTAACAGTGTTTTACTTGCTATGAGTATAATAGTGGCTGTCTGTTTAATACTATCAAGGTTAAATTTGAAGTCTGTCATTGTTAAGGTTATCTTCACTGTGCTGTGGGCTTAGGGTCTCATTTTGTGTTATGGAATTCTCTGATTCGAAAGCTCATTACAGCTTTCTTTTACTTCACAACTCATTCAATAATCTTTTTAATGCATTTTGATTTGAATGCGCAAAGTAAGACCTCAAATTACTTCAGTATCAAAGGAAGAGTCCCTCAATCAAGATAACCAAGTTATGTACTCAATCCTTTTCAAAGATATCATTTGCAGTTAGTTGTCACAGCTGGTTTCAAGTGCATACGTGGAATGAAATACACAGACTAAATCCACTTGGAAACAACGGATTGCATGGAACTTTGGTAAAAACAGGACAGATTTACATTGATTTCCACCTCTTAATATTTTTCTTGATATTCTCCTATCTGTTTCTTATTCCATCTCCTTAGCACACAGCTATTTGCCTGATATCAAACGAGCACATTGTACTTCTTGAAGCTTTCCCTAGTTAGTTTTCAATAAATCTGTATGTTGTTTGGGGTAATTTCAATTTACCTAATTGGAAGAAAGCCAGTGGGACTGACTGGGACACAAGTTGATGTTACTCTCATTGCTTTCAGTAGAGAGTAAAATTAGGCAGGCTGCAAAACTAATCTGCCAGTGTCCAAGTATTTGGGTAGGTTACAATTATTCCCCCTTATTTCTTTGAAATGTGTTTCTCTGATGCTCTCAAGAGCCAGTGTTTATTAAAGCATTAATTTATTTAAGCATCATTATGAAACTGGTCAACTGTGGCTCCAAGGAATGCTGAAAATTTTAATGAGTTTATTTGTGATTGAAAAGTTGAAGTGAGGTGCTACCAGTAAAATTGTACATGCTTCTCTAACTGTAAAGGATATTAGTCGTAGGGTATATTAAGCAACCATTCCAAATTAGGTTTTCAATGGACACAAGTCCATAGGAAAAGAAAACAAATGGTCTCCAATTCAATAACAGCTGGCAGTAAATTCACAGCGTCAGCAAATGGCCACAGGAATGCTGGTTTGGGAAAAGGAAGGGCAGGTTTTCCATGCTTTGGACTGAAACATTACTTGGCACAATGTAACAAACTTTACCCTACAAATAACCGTGCTGTATCTGATCTAAGAGAGTTTTATACTAGTTGGGATGGAATGTGTTTGCTTGTCCAGCACTGCCAACCCTTACTTTGACAACGTAGCTTAAAAACATGACCCAGTTGTGTTTGAGAAGCTTTGCATTTGTCATATCCTGAATGATAATGGAGAATAATAACATAGCTTTGAAGGTATTAATTTTAGAAGTATAACTTATTTTTTGCCAATTTATCAGATTTATGTAATAAAAGTCGTACTTTCCAATTGTAAAGCTTAATAAATAAAATGCACTCTGCTGAAATTCTGATGTGAGAAAGCATTGGAATAGACAAAAGTACTCCAAACAAAAGGATGCTAATAAAGGAGACTTTTTGTTCTATGCATGGAAAAGAGCTAATAGAATTGTCTTGGTAACCAACCTGCATGAAGATCAAATAACACTACGTTGATTCTTTTTGGCAGTAACCTAAAGCCAGATGTGAATAGGGGCACATCCCTAAAATGACTGGGAATTGAATATTATGAGTGAGCACTGATTTGACTGCCCAGGAACTGTCTTCCATGGGGAATTATTCGTTACCATAAGATGTAGGAGCAGGAGTAGACCATATGCCTATTGTTTTATCATTCGCTCTGATCATGTTTGTTCTTGAGCTTCAACTCCACTTTCCTGCCTCCTTTCCATATCCCTTGGTTCTTCGAGTAATCCAAAATCAGCCTTAAGTATATTTAACAATGGAGCTCCCACGATTTCTTATGGTAAAGAATTCTGAAGTTTTACAACCTCTTGAGTGAAGAAATTTCTCTCTCTTTCAGGTCTAGGGGATTGGCCCCTTATTCAGAGACTGCACCTTCATGTTCTATGTTCCCCTGCCAGCAGAAACAACCTCTCACTGACTTCCCTGAAAAGCCCCTTCAGAACCATGTTCATTTCAATGAGATCACCTCTCATTTATCTAACCTCTAGAGATTAAATGTTGAATATTACAGATATCTCTCACTACAAAATCCTGCCATTAATTGGGTTTAAACCAGGTGGGAATATAGAAGGCATGGTTAGCAAGTTTGTGGATGACACCAAAATTGGTGACATAGCGGACAGTGAGGAAGGTTTTCTAAGATTACAAAGGGCTCCTGCTCAAATGGGTCAATAGGCTGAAAAATGGCAGTTGGAGTTCAATCTGGGTAAATGCAAGTTATTGCATTTCGGTCCAACAAACACGGCTAGGCTTATATAATTAATGGTAAGGTCATGTGTAGTGTTGTAGAACAGAGGGACCTAGGGGTGCAGGTACTGAATTCTTTGAAGTTTGCAACACATGTAGAGGGGGTGATTAAAAAGGTGTTTGGCATGCTTGCATTCATTGCTCAATCCTTTGAGTATAGGAGTTGGGAAGTCATGTTGAGCTTGTACAGGACATTGGTGAGGCCTCTTCTGGAATACAGTGTCCAGTTCTGGTCGCCCAGTATAGGAAGGATATTATTAAGCTTGGCAGAGTTCAGAAGAGATTTACCAGGATGTTGCCGGGTATAGAAGGTTTGCGTTATAAAGAAAGGCTGAATAGGCTGGGGCTTTTTTCACTGGGGCGTAAGAAGTTGAAAGGTGATGTTATAGAAGTTTATAAAATAATGAGGGGTATAGAGTTAATTGTAGTCATCTTTTCCCTAAGATGGGGGATTTCAAGACTACGGGGTATGGCGTTAAGGGGAGAAGAGAGAGATTTAAAAAAGACATGAGGGACAAATTGTTTACACAGAGGGTGGTTCACGTGTGGAATGAACTTCCTGAGTGATTGGTGGATGTGGGTACAATTACAATGTTCAAAAGACATTTGGATAAATATATGAATAGGAAAGGCTTGGAAGGATATGGGCCAGGAGCAGGCAGGTGGGACTCATTTAATCTGAGATTATGTTTGGCATGGACTGGTTGGACCGAAGGGTCTGTTTCAGTGTTGTGTGACTCTGTGACTCCATAGTTTATCTGTTATGGGTGTTGAGTTCCTTCTGTGTGGGAAGGATCTGGCAGAGAATGATTTCTCCCAGCTGCAGTGTCGGAAATTATTTGCCAATGATGAATGAGTTTTACAAGCTACCTATCCACAAATTTCTTGAGTAAAAAACAGGACATTTGGGTGCTGTGGCTATCTGTCTGTAATTGGATACCTTGAGCATTTAGACACCAGTCAATGCTAGAAGAAGTATTAATTTTGGATCATAAGGTTATTGGTGGGTATTCACTTGCCCATTGTTAATGGCATTAGGCACACTGCAGTACACAATAGAAGAGACTGTGGGAAAGATGCCATTTTTGTCTTCTAGAGCCACAGATCTTCATACAATCTTAAAATAATACTGGATATTTTTGTAGGTTTACTTCTTGGGAGGTTTGTGGCAGGGTGTGGGTGCCGAGCATTGTTACATCACTAATTGCTCAGTGTTGAAGTTATTACCAACCTAAAATATGAGTTCGCATGATGATACTATATTCATTGGTAAAGAGTGTTTTAGCATTGCTGAACAATATTTAGGAAATTGTTTAGGACTTTGAAGCAGCATGGAAGGTTTGAGTTATAAAGAAAGGCTGGATAGGCTGGGACTTTTTCACTGGAGTGTAGGAGGTTGAGAGGTGACCTATTGAAGTTTATGAAATAATGAAGAGTATAGATAAAGTTAATGGCACTTGTCTTTTCCCTAGGATGGGGGATTTCAAGACTAGGGGGCACATTTTTAAGATGAGAGAGATTTAAAAAAGATATGAGGGGCAAATTGTTAACACAGAGGGTGGTTCCCATGTGGAATGAACTTCCTGAGGAAGTGGTGGATGTGGGTACAATTGCAATGTTTAAAAGACATTTGAATAAGTACATGAATAGGAAAGGTTTGGAGGGCAATGGGCCAGGAACAGGCAGGTGGGACTAGTTTAGTTTGGGATTATGTTCGGCATGGACTGGTTGGATCGAAGGATTCTATGACTCTAAGTTACATGTGGTTTTGAGTTCAGTTACTTTGAATCTAGTGCTAGATTATTCTGGGGCATTAAATGTCAAAGATATATCAAAAGGCAGAGTGAACAGAATTGGTTACTAAACATAACAAATTATTTCACCCCCAGTTTATTTGGGCTATATCAGTCTATTTGAACACTAATGAAAACAAAACATAATAAAGTATGTGCTTGCTTGATTACATAACTTTGTATATGAATAAACAAAAACATTATGTAGTGATTCATCTTGGTTGGTGATGTACTGCTTGATCAACAGCATTTTGTGATGGCAGCAATATAATTCACTCCATGTACTTAATTAATCAACTGCAGAAATTGGCAGAGCAGAACAATTAACTAAATTAGTATTTATTTTAAGTCTTGCAAGGCACTAGTATCTTGAGTGTCATTAAACATAAAAGATTATATATTAGTGGGCAGGGAAAACCCACAAGAACATGAGGTATAGGACTAATTTTTCTGTTCTATTTCATGAAAGGGCATAAGATATTAAGGTTAGCATGATCACTGTGGTGGTTTAGTGTATTTCCTTTTACATCTTTAAGATATTTAGAGTTTGGAGCCAGGATGAAATGTTTGTTTGGAGCCAGGATGAAATGTTTGTTTGGTGCTTTTTTAATGAAAAGGATGCCATTGCTAAGAAGTGAAACATGCTCAGGCTCAACACCAAGGAATCCTAGGTTATACACAGCAATTCCAGAAGTACTTCAAAGATTTCCCCACTCTTCAACAATGTATGTTATCCCAACCTTAATATTGCCTGACGTTATCATGAATTTCCCACACCTAACATTTCTGCAACTTCAGAATGAAATTGTAAATTATTTACTCATTTGCATTGAATTTGCACCATGAAATGATGACTGAAAGTTAACAACCGAGTCTTGTCTAAATTTTATACCTGGT
>NC_063332.1:109893566-109911853 GCF_021869965.1 Rhincodon typus
GAGCAGGAATGCTGACATTTTGGGCCTAGACCCTTCTTCAGAACCCATTTTTTGAAGAAGGGTCTCGGAACGAAACATCAGCCTTCCTGCTCCTCTGATGCTGCTTGGCCTGCTGTGTTCATCCAGCTCTACACCTTGTTATCTCAGATGCTCCAGCATCTGCAGTTCCTACTATCTCTGATAAATTTTATACCAGGCAGGTTGACTGTGATTGATCAAGGTGTGGCCCTGAGAAATTAAGCAGAAAGTGACTGTCACCTATTTACTTGTGATGTCCCAGTAAATTGGTTCCCTAATAACTAGTTTGATCCTTGCTGGATTATTAACGTTAGATTTACCAACACCCTGCACAAATAAAATCACGTTTGATAGGGTAATTTCAGTGGCACTATTTATTCAACAAGGAGTTACACTCAGAGGTTCCAATATGAGTTAATAGAGGCAGTAGAAACTTCTTGAAATTGTGAAGATAAACTAATTTTAAATAGGCTGTTGCAGCTGACTCAAAAAAATACACTTTCACCCAACCCATTTGGACATGACATGAATCTAACTTTCAGAAATGAGAATGGCTGGAGAAGTTGTGTGGTTTTGTCGAAATATCTCTAATTACTTCACTGACTGAGACTGCATTAATTATTTTTCCTATAGCTGAAGTAAATTATTTCTGATAGCCAAGCATTGACACTTGGAATGTTTATCCTTTATTGTTATAGGAAACAAATCAATGCTGGTCTTCTTGCCCTCCAATCTGTGAATCCAGCAGGTGATACTTATATGCATCTGGGTATACTTGAGGTAAGTTAATATTTTTATTTATTTGATAGTATTCAGAATTTCAAAATTCTATTTCAGTGAAATGTGGCATACACTAAATATTCTATTGAAAACAAATCAAATGAGATATTAGTCATTTAGAACTTCGGTATTGCTTAAAGAAGTCACACTTTGTCAAAGCTTCTTGTCTTGCACTCATCAGGACAATTTGTAAGAATACCAAGTTGAAGGGAAAACAATGTATGAAAAGAGATTGCTAGTTGTTTGGCAAGTGGTCTTTAATTGGCAAAATGGAAAATGCACCTTGAAATGATGACTGCAAGTTAACAACCAAGCCTTGTCTAAATTTTACACCAGGCAGGTTGACCGTGATTGATCAAGGCATGGCCCTGAGAAATTAAGCAGAAAGTGACTGTTACCTATTTACTTATGATGTCCCAGTAAATTGGTTCCCTATTAACTAAATTGATCCTTGCTGGATTATTAACGTTAGGTTTATCAACGCAATGCACTAATAAAATCACGTTTGATTGTGAGGGTAATTTCAGTGGCATTATTTACTCGGCAAGGAGATACACTCAGAGGTTCCAAACTTGAGGTCCAGCTGAATCAGTAAACTCTCCACTAACCATGGATCAGCATGCCTTTCAGCTGAGGTGCTTGTTGCTGTATTTTGCTGCTGTGGTGAAGGGGAAAATACAGTGTAATTTAGTTTAAAGAGTTCACACAAAATTCTTGGAGCCAGGAAGAAATAGTCTCGACTTTTACAAGCAGTTCTTTGCAGTTTGAAGGCCTTTTATCCCAGAGTGTGAGATAGAGATAAAGTCACAACACTCGTGAATTATACAATCTGTGCTGCTGGAAAGTGCAAGATTGATGGATTAAATTTTTTGTCTGACAAAGTAAATAACTTGATGCTTCATAGCCTCAAAGTGCTTTGCAGCCAATGCAGTACTTTTGAAATTGCCGTTATGCTGATAATGTGGTGGTCAGTTTGCACACCACATAATGCCACAAACTTCATTGTGATGATCAGTTGTGAATCATGTTGGTTGCTGGATTACTATTGGCCACCACTCCAGGCAGAAAATAGTGCCATGGGATCGCTTACAGTCACGTGAGAGGACACACAGTGTTTGGTTTTAACATCTCATCTGAAAGGTGTCACCTCTGACACGCCCAGTGCTGCACAAAAAATCAGCTGAGCTCATGTGCTCACATCCGCCATCTTTTGACGGCGTCAATTTTGCTACTTTTAAGCTAAGGCTGGAGACATGAAGATCGAAATATCATCATAGACTCATTTAGTTATAGAGTCATACAGCACGGTAGAAGACACTTTGGTCTAACTCGTCCATGCTGACCAGGTTTCCTAAACTAAACTAGTCCCACTTGCCTGCGCTTGGCCCACATCGGTCTAAACCTTTCCTATTCATATACCTGTCCAAATGTCTTTTAAATGTTGTAACTGTATCTGTATCCACCACTCCCTCTGGCACTTCATTCCACATATGAACCACCCTCTGTGTGGAAAAAGTTCCCCTTCAGGTCCCTTTTAAATCTTTTTCTTCTCACCTTAAAGATATGCCCTCTGGATTTGAACTTCCCCATCCTAGGGAAAAGACCTACGCTGATCACCTTAGCTATGCCCCTCATGATTTTATAAACCTGTATAAGGCCACCCCTCAATCTTCTATGCTTCAGTGAAGAGAGTCGCAGCCTATCCAGCCTCTCCCAATAACTCAAACTCTTTTAGAAACGTCTAATCAAGAAGATGCTTATGTAAAGACAGCACCATTGTCAGTTAACCCAACCTCTTTAGCTTGATCAGCTTTTCACAGTTAGCTCATACCAGTTTGCAGCACTTATCAGAATCCAGCTCATGGGACTCGGTTTGGGTTTGACTAAAACACCTGAGTCAAGAGGGGAGGCAAAAGTGACTACCTTTGATATCAAGCTAGCTTTTGATTGAGTCTTGCATCAAGAGACCCTAGCAAAACTGAAGTCAATGGAAATTGGGAAAAACCTAGTAGAACCATTCAAACCTAGTAGAAAGGAAGATGATGTAGTTATGATTGTTGCTGGCCATTAATTTTATCTCAGGAAGTCACAGCAAGAGTTCCTGATGGTAGGCCCACCTTCATCAACTGCTCATGAATGATCTTCCCTCCACCATATGGTCAGAACAGGGGACTTTCACCCTTTGTAACTCCCCCGACATTGAAGCAGGCCGTGCTCACATTCAGCAAGTCCTGGGAAGCATGCAGGCTTGGGTTGTTTGGTAACAGGTGACATTTATAACTCACAATTACTAGGCAATGAACATCTCCAACAGGAAAGAGCATAAGCACAACTCTTTGACATTCAATGACATTACCTAACTGGATACGCCATCATCAACATCTGTGGGGTACCATTGACCAGAAACCGAACTGAACAAGCCATGTGAATACTGTAGCTATGTGAGAAAGTGTGAAGTGGGAACTCTGCCTCAGGCAACCCATCTTCTGACTCCCCAAAATCTCTCCACCATCCATAATTCAGGATACTGATGGAATGCTCTCCACATCCCAGGATGATTGTGGCCCCGACAACTCTCAAGGTGTTCAACACATTCAGGAGAAAGTTGTTTCCTTTATCAACTATGCATATATAATAAATATTCAATCTCTTCACAGCTGGCATGCTGTGAACATTGCATGTACTATCTACACAATGCGCTGCATCAACTCACTAAGGCTTCTTCAACAGTTCTTTCCAAATCAATGATGTCTACCAGATAGAAAGCTGACAGATCGTACAATCATTACAGCCCATCGAATCTACACTAACCCTCCAAAGAGCATACCCTACCCTACATTTCCCATGACCAATTCACCTAACCTGCACGTGTTTGTACTGTGGGAGGAAACTGGAGCACCCAGAGGAAACCTAGGCAGATACAGGGAGAATGTGCAAACTCCACACAGTCACCCAAGGATGGAATTGAACCCAGGTCCCAGGTGCTATGAGGTGGCAGTGCTAACTACTGAGTTGCCATAGCACAGGGTGAACAGCTCTAACTCCCACAGAGGGAGGAATGTATAAGTTACTATCTATGCACATGAGCATGCCTTGACAGACATGAGCATGTTTGTATGAAGGAATGCCTTTCACAGACATAGGTTTTAAATCAGTAAGGAAATCAAGGGTTCTGGGAAAAGGCAGGAAAATGGAATTGAGGATTATCCATTTATCTACGTGTTAAGACTTTTAATGATACTAAGCTAATACATCCTCCCTCTCAATTGTAATTTGTTCAAGTCCTCCAGTCCTCTTCCCTGATTTCTATATCTGCATCCACTTTCTCTATAATGAATGCAGATGCAACATTCTCATTTAAAACATCACTTGTGTATTCTGCCTCCACACAGATTGCCATTTCGGGCCCCAGTGAGCTCTATTCTTTCCCTGCTTATCCTCTTACCTTCATATACTGGTAAAATACCTTTGGATTTTCCTTTATTTCCCACTGATGTTCTATTGTGCCACATGTTTGCTCTCCTAATTTTATAAGTAAGCCCTTGCACTTGCTATACTCTAGGATTTCTATTATTTTGAGCCCCTTGTACCTCCCTTAAATTTCCCTTTATATTGCTGTCTAATCTTGTACATCCCTTCACATGCAGGGTTCTCTAAACTTGTTGGTTCCACACTTCACTCCCTTTATGAGAACATGTTAACCTTGCATTTTCACTATTTTCTTTTAGAATCATTCCCACTGTTCTGATGTAGCTTTTCCTACAAGTACCTGTTCCCATTTGGCTTTGGCCAGATCCTGCCTTATCGACCATCCCCCAACTCAGAACTTTTATGTCCGGTTCATCTTGTTCTTTTCCATGACTATCTTAAATCTTACTGAGTTATAGTTACTATTACTGAAATGTTCCCCCATTGACATTTCTGCCACTTGCCGAGATTTGTTCCCTAAATCTAGGTGCAGCATTGTCTTGTCGACATTCAGTCATAGAATCCCTACAGTGTGGAAACAGGCCATTCGGCCCAACAAGTACACACTGCCGTTCCGAAGAGCATCCCACTCAGACCCATTCCCCTAATTTCCCTAATTTCCCTTGTCTAACCCACCTAACCTAAACATCCCTAGACACTATAGGCAATTTAGCATGGCCAATCCACCGAGCCTGCACATATTTGGACTGTGGGAGGAAACCAGAGCACCCACAGGAAACCCACGCAGACACAGGTAGAATGTGCAAACTCCACACAGACAGTTGCCCGAGGGTGGAATTGAACCCGGGCCCCTGGTGCTGTGAGGCAGCAGTGCTAACCACTGCCACTGTGCCGCCAAAATGTGCTTGTTTAAAAAGTTCACCAGGACACTTTTAAAAATTCTGCCATGTCTAAGCTTTTCACACTTTGTCTTTCCAAGTTAATATTGGGGAAATTGAAATGCCCTACAATTATTACCCTATTATTTTTACGCTTCTCTAACATTTGCTTGCATATCTACCTATGTCTCTCTCTGACTGTTTGGGGATCTATAGTACACTCCCAGTAATATGATTGCCCCTCTTTTATTTTTAAGTTCTACCCATATGGTCTCATTTGAGGTACCTTCTGAGATGCCATTGCTCCTTACTGCAGTACATGTCTCCTTGATCAATATTACAACACCACCTCCCCTTGTATTATTGTTCCATCATCATTCTGCTTCAGGTCCCACCTTCCCCAGAAATGAACCCAGCCATCCAGGAATCTAAAGCCTGTCCCTTCAGCTCTTTGCCTCAGATTCATCCGTCTCTCTACCTATTGCTATACTCGCTAGTACGTAGCACTGGGAATAATCCAGTGATCGCAACCATTGAATGTGCTTTTTAATCTTTTACTTGGCTCCCTGAATTCTTGTTGCAGAACCTCATCCGTCTTAAGCTACACAGTGACCACATCTAAAAACACATATCCACATAACTCTGAGACTTGTGGATGTACAGCTGTGCCCACAGCGGGCACTCAAGCTCGGAAATCCAGTGCTCAAGGTTGCCAGACTGTGGCTACTTCCAGCAGATGTGGTCATCCAGACTACCAGGAGCATCTAACACTTCCCACATACTGTACAATGTGTGACGTATGGGTCTGAAGTCCCCTGGCATACCTTTACTTAAAATACTCTGACCCTGAAGCCTTTTTTTTGTTATACGGTACGATCCTGACTTTGGAATATACGACTGTTTCTTTGCTATCATTGGGTCAAAATCCAGGACCTCCCTCCCTAATGGCATTCTGGGTCTACCTGCACAAAATGGACTGCAGTGATTCAAGAAACCTGCTCACCACCACCTTCTGAACGGTAATTGGGGATGTTCAATAGACACTGACCCAGCCAGCAGTACCCACAACCCCTACATGAATAAAAAATAGAGCATACCATAAAATCACTGTCATATAGCAGACAAATTGTAGACCAATATTTTAACTGATTTCTTTTATTCTTTCTTGCTATTTTCAAATGTCAGTGCTGTTTTATTGTATTTGTGACAATTTTTGGTACCAAAAAATCACGGCAACTACGAATCGAAAGATAAACTATAGATAATCCAGGCTTTCCTCACTCTCCAGTAGCCTTTTTTTCTCGTAACTTGCTGGAAATGAATGTACATTTACAATGGTATAAGGACAGGATCTTGTCCTGCTGTGGTGCTCCATTGGTCTGCATGGCTTGGTGATGTTCGCAGTTGAGATTTGCTCATGAGGAATAGCTATTCATGGAATGTATTATGTGGTTCTGGATCCAGATCCCAGAAGAATAGGTGTGAAGAGAAAATTTGACCATGGAGAATGTAGAGGAGAATAGACAGGGCTGAAAGATGAGGCCTGTAAACTATATGCTATAAATTAAGCATACATAATTAACATGTATTCAAGCCATTTTACTTGTTTGATGTCCCTTAAAATACCGTGCATAATTTTTTTCTTAAATGAGTGAACCTGGGGAATATAACTTTGCATCAATATAGAAACAGTTTCTTGCACAATTGCCTGTGACCAAATTTACGGCTTTTACAGTATGCCATGCATTTGTAGAATGTGATTTCATGTTTTCTCATTTCCCACTAACTTTGTGAAACTTTGGGGAGGTGCAGAATGGAGACTAACTACTTTCAAGTGTAATAAAACACTGGAAGACGAACTGTGCTCGATACTGTCCTAACAGCTGATTTCAATGTGGTATTGGTAGAACTATGCAAGTAACACACAAGGTCATTGTTTGGTCAGGAAAGGTTCATAATAAGATTCAAGAAAGAAGAGGTGGAGAAAATACAGTTTGATAAAATAAAAGCTTTCTCTTTTATCCTCTAAAACAGCTTGTTCAATTTTTTAAAGTTCTTTGGACAAATTTATCTCTCCTTAAGTAATAAGTATCCAGTAGTTTATTTAAACATTAAGCCTAACCAATGTATAAAATTTCTATTTGTCAGGCTTCTAAACAAATAACAAAAGAGCAACAGAAAGGGTTGAAGACTGCAAGTGCAATTATTGTTCTGACTGATGGTGAATTAGTGGAGAATGTGTTGCCCTACACAATTAGGCGGGTAAGTACAACATTCAGAATTACCACTGAATGAACTACATGTTTTATCTTTGACTGAAGCTAATCTATTTTGAATTTCATTATAGGCTAATGAAGCAAGAAAGCTGGGGGCAATTATTTATTGTGTTGGTGTGAAAGACTTTAAAGAAACACAGGTAGGCCTATATAATATAGTTCCATTGGTTGGTATTCAGGCAGTATCTAATGATTGATTCAATATACTTTATCAGGAGCCTGGGCCCAGAAACTTCATCAAAGTGGTTTAATTCACTTAGCGTAGTGTTGCAGAAAGCCTAATGTTTATTCACAGTCAATACAGGTGAGAATCAGGCACTTTGGGTGAGATAATCTCTTCCTTTGATTTTGGGCAGCAGGTGGCAAGAAGGGGCAATAGTTAGGCAAGTTGGCCTGGGAAATAAAGTTACTCCATTCACACAACCAATGCAATCAAGAGCTACATGTGAAACTCCATGAGTGACCTTCTTGATTTGACAGAAATTGTACTTCAGGAAGGAGATTTAAAGAGCTTTTGCAGGGGGTTGGGGGTCAGGGTATTGCAGGCGAGACAATTATTTATTATTGATCCCCAGATGGTCAGAATCTGGTGATGAAACTTCTTGCGAACTGGTAGTGAGAGCATTGGTTTTAGGAAAGAAGTAGTCCAGAGTTTTGATCAATTGACAATAAAGGAAGATCAATAAATATCCAGGTCAGAGTTGTGAGGACCTGGAAGAGAATATGGAGATGTCCTTGATAAACCATCTGCTCTTGTTTAGAAAACAACTGTAGCATCTGGATGTGTGGTTCTCAGAATTTCTACAGAGCAGGTTCCCTCCACACCAGCTGGGGAAGCTGGGGCTGTACTTGGATCTAGTGGGAGGGAGAGGAATAAGGAAACCTAATGAGGGCACAAAGGTGACATGGGTAATACATCATTGCGGATAACCTTTCACGATTACAATTATATCTTCATTTACGCTGTTTAAATGTCTGCTGTCATATAATTGACACTATCAGGCCCGGTTAAGTCACAACCATGTGCAACATCCTAAGGATGAGAAAAGTTGCAATAGTCAAGCATTGCTCATCTCACACAAGTAACTGACTCCTAAACAACAGGTAGCATCAGACATCATGGATTCTTGTACTTTAAGGCTGAGGACTTTAGCCAAGGCTTTGCACATTAACGTGGACAACACTGAAGCTGTAAACAATGTTGAGGGATTATGGTGGGACCTGGCTTGTGTGCATCCTTTGGAGTGAGAGTACAGAATTAGTGATGATTCTACACCTCTCTGCAGGGAAAGGTGCATTTTATGCATGAGCCTTTGAAGGGAACACACTGCCGTTCAAGGTTGGGAGATACATAATGGGCAGCTCATAAGACCACTTTATCTCAAGTGCAAAGAAAAACTGCTCTTGCAGGCTGTACACAAGTTGAGAGGATGATCAAGCGTTTCAGTGCAAATTGGCAGTCTATGCACACTCTGAAACATTGAAGGGTTACCAACTGAAGGGTCAAAAGGAGATTCGTCAGGAATGAAGGATTTCACAACACAACAGTTGGATGCAATGTCCTAATGAGTGCCTCAGCAGCTACCTAAACTTAGCACTGTACAATGTTAGTACACTTTCAGTGACAGTTGCTGTTTCACTCAGTCAACTGGACGCGTATGTAAATACTTTAAAGTGGGATCACCTGAAGATATCAAATGTAGAATCATATGGATAATGTGACATTTATTCAGCAACACAAAATGTCAAAATGTAAAAGTAACATGGGACATGGCTCCTTTGTAGTAAGCAGCAGCTGTTTATCATATCACCAAAAGAATTGTAAACAATTAAACAAAGTCCAAACCAGCTATTGGAAGTTGCTATTCCTCTTGGACATGCTAACAAAGTAACAATTGCCAGCTCCATCTTTATATTGTCTTTACAGTAGTACTAAGGCCACCTTGACTCCACTGCTGGGATTCTCTGTGAGAGATCTGTGAGCAGATATTCTGCAGGGAATGTCAGAAAGATAACAAAAGTTTAATTGAAGGAACTTCTGAGGCCTCACATTCATAACAGTGAAGCCCGTCTCGTGTTATGTCCTCACACAGCGTGTCATGAAGAATTCCACAAGAGAGTTCCTACCATTGTCACGCCGTCATAAGGATTTCTAAGAAATGAGACTTTATCCAAATGTGAATTGAACAACCAGCCAAAGTTTTCATGATAAATTTGGAATAGAGTTCTGCCAGTAAACTATCATAATAGTTAGTTTCCCAGCACTCCAAAGAGAAGGCTCCCTCCTGGATTGCAGACCTTGTCCTTGCAAACAGACAGTTCACTGTGTAATTCTGACATTTGCGAAGCATTGCTTCCAATGCTTGCTATGGAATGTGTTGTGAAGTGGGAATTCAGATTCTGCTTATTCTCACTACAGCTTGAAACTCGAATGACAGGGAAACAATTAGTGCACACAGTGTTTCAGAGATAGCAGGAACTGAAGATGCTGGAGAATCTGAGATAACAAGGTGCAGAGCTGGATGAACACAGCAGGCCAATGCTGCTTGGCCTGCTGTGTTCGTCCAGCTCTGCACCTTGTTGTCTCCAGTCCACACAGTGTGTTTGTTTACTCAGTTCACAAATGTTTGAGACCTGAATGTTTAATTGCATTCTTGACAAAGAATGGCCTGCCAGTGAAGTGCAGATTGAAGCCAGAGGCCAGCATTATTGAATTAGTGGAGGCATGATTACTGCAATTACTCCTAGGAAGGTCTCTAATTCCAAACATTTTACTCTGTTTCCAAAGGAAAGAAAGGTAACTTACACGAACCATTTTGGATATGGTGGCAACCGTGTTGTGTTATTATTGTGAAGTTAATGTTAGATCCAACATGAAAATATTTTGACTTGGTTTCAGTGTAAATGGCTTCCATGCTTTGCTGGATGAATTTCCCCCATCCTTCATATTCCCGTCTCCTTTGCAGTCCTTGTGACCCTATGACCTTTTAGTATCCATGTTACTATTAAGCCCCTTTACATAACTGGTAATGTGCCCACTTTACCCCAGAGAGCTTTGAAAAATCCCATGGCCTGTTAGCCCAACAATTTTTTCACATAAAGGCCATTGCTACTGTGACCTGTTTGTTTCCTGTCATCTGGACCCTGCAGTCCCTTCCTATTCAATATAGGATCCCAGTCTACTGTATAATTTCCCCTTATCAGGACCACCACTCCCTCAGGACCCAGCACACACAATGCCATCTCCAGGCTTGAGTTGCATGCTTTTCCCCAGACTGTGTGGATTGCTGCCTGATAAGCCCCTTGAATATTGTTGACGAAAGCCCCCATGACTAACCACCCAGACTGACTTGGTAGGGCAGCTACAGTTGCCAATGGCTCACTGTCAAGACTGCTTTCTGCATAACACCTTGACTGACCGACCATTAATCTCCTGATTTTGCGCTTGATTCATAGGACTGGCTGTGGCTCAATCCCTGTACTGAAATAAGACGAGTATCCTGACTGCCTGTGGCAGTACCTATTTACTGACTGTAGTCCTGCTTCATCCCACCAATGATTGCTACACTTTGACTTTCACACATGGCCATTTGTTTGAAGCACATTCAGTGAGTTTGCTGTGTAACTTATATATAGATAATGAAACTTGCTGCAAGTCCGATGTTGTAACATGGTGTCCACCCCTGTCTCACTGATAGATTGATAGTTCAGTGCTCCTCACCCTCGCATGATGCCTGCCTCTACATCTGAGGCTGGCAGTCTGTAATGGAGCACTAATGGCTCTGTGCTTTAAGAAAGCAATGTGAGCCATACAGGGGTTCGCAGCTCATAACTCAGTGCTGAAGTCAGTGAGTGTCTGCTAGGAAAATATATAAGGTAGACAGAGGCTAACAACCTCCCAAGTGAGTGAATGTGCAGTAAGAAAGCAAGCTAAGAGCCATTACTTGCATATGTCCATCTGAGCAAAAAAGATTCCGTTAGAGATGTATAAAATGCATGCGTGCCCCTGCATTCAAAGTGACCTGGCAGGTGCGTACAATTCATAGATGTCCCTGAGCTCTAAAGTAAAGTCCTGAAGGACTAAAGTGGTGTCTGACGTTTTCTAAGAGTAAGCAGGATGATGCGGTGAGACTGGTGGTTTGTCAATGCTGACTTACGTGAATGAAGGGTCTAGGAGGGTGGTGACCATGTTGTTTTGAAGACACAGGAGGATGATGACTGGGACAGGCTCTGATTTTCATGTCAGGAATTTGCACCATCTGATTTCTCAGTGAAGTAGTGTAGAATTGTAACTACCATAGCAATAAGGTGAGTTGGGGCTGTAGGGCCTGGAACCAGGTTAGTTTCTGCTTGCTGGTGAGATTCTGAAGTAAGCATGTATGGCCTGAGGGGAAAATTGGGAAAATCATTCTTCATGTTGAAAACCTGCCTTTTTTCATTCGTATTGCATTTTCTCACCTTCTTTTCACACCATTCACTCCACAACAAGGAGGGGAAAATATCACCCTCTAGTTTTATATTGCTTGGTGTAGATATTCAAATCACAAACCCATGTTAGCTATGGAACTGGGCAGTTTACACTGTGAATTAGCTGGAACAAGTTATCAATATATGAGTGAATGTACTTAATATTTTTGTACATCTAGTTGTAAGAATTTTCAACAGTTAGCGCTGCGTAAGAGGTGGCAATTAGCTCAGTGAGTTAGATAGCTAGTTTGTGGTTCAGAAAAATACCAGTATCATAGGGTTTGATCCTCATTATGTTTAAACTAGACTTGGCACCTAACTCCTTGCCCTGTCCAGCAGTAGAAAATCATAGATTTAGCCATGGTTTGGCAACCCTTGAATAATTGAGGATACTACATGGAGAAGAAGAAGAATTTGGTAGAAATTGAATACATAATGAGAAGCCACGTGACATCTTTATCTCTTGACTGCAGTGCTAGATATAACTCACTCATAACCTGCCAGTCACGAGTTATCAGGTTATTTCCCTTTTGAAAGGGCAATCTTACATGTCGCTGCATCGTACGCTTCTTGGCTTTAAATATTCAATTAAAAGTAGAATGTGAAAGGGCATAAAACCTAATTTCATTTTAAAGAGTGAAGCACCTTACTCTCTTACTGATGAAATTTCACAGAGGAATGAACAATTTTTAACAATACGGATGTCTTTAGCATATAATATTATGAAGTTTCACAGCTGAAATTTTTGGAAGTAGAAAATATGCATTGCAAGCCAATGACATTGGATGATGTATGGAAAACCTTGGTCAAAGTGAGGACATAATACAAACTGAAGAGTTGGTTCAGTTCTAAATTTAGCTTCCATATGCATCCTAATTGTCAGCTAAAGTATAGGTCTGATTCAGAAAATGAAGAAAGAGTTTGCCAGGTGGCAAAGTTATAGTTAGCTGGCAAATCATACTGGCATTTGATTTATGTCAAGGGAATTTTATGGTCTGGATCGTGTTCAGTTTGAAGTTTTTCATGAGATGCATTTCTTACAGTATCTCACTCTCTTCAAAAGAACATCATCGTACAGTTTCTCAGTGGGAATGTTCTAGACTCCAGTTGTTATGAGATTAATGATTAGATTATTAATTGGATTCTTCTTGAATAGACTCCACTTATCAAGTGTAGATTGAAATTTGGTAAAACTTGGCCTACTGCTTGCATTGAAATAAAAGTGGACTTTTATGCTAGCTGGATGAGTGATGCTTTCCATGTTGGAGGCTGTAAATTCTGCACTAGGATGTCACGTCGTTGTGGATTTTGCAGTACCTGGCAATTTCTGTTCCTTTTTAGAAGAACTACCAGAACTAAAAAGGAGAAACAAATTCAGATGTATATTTAAAAGTTATTTAAAGCTAGAGTCAATGTTCTTTGGCAAACCACAGGAGAAGTGTTTAGATTTTTTTTTTTGGCTGTACAATTAACTGGAAAGTGTGCAAAGATGATTTACAAGGATGTTGCCAGGACTAGTAGGCCTGAGTGATAGGGACAGGTTGGCTAGGATATGACTTTATTCCTTGGAATATTGGAGAATGAGGGGTGGCCTTATTGAGGTGTATAAAAGCATGAGGGGCACAGATAGGATGAATGCATATAGTCTTTTTCCCAGGGATGGGGAATTGAAAACTAGAGGGCTTAAGTTTAAGAAGAGAGGGGATAGATTTAAGAAGGACCTGAGCGGCAACTTCTTCATGCAGGGAGTGATGTGTGTATGGAATAGGCTGCTGGAGAAAGTGGTTGAGGCAGCATATTAAAAACATTTGGATAGGTACATGGGTTTAGATGGATATGAACCAATTGCGGGCAATTGGAACCAACTGAATGGGCACCATGGTCAGCATGGACCAGTTTGGGCTGAAGGGCCTGTTTCCATGCTGTATTATTCTATGACTGTATGACAATCACAAAAACTAAACTTAGAAAGCACCTTAAATACCACGTATGGATTTATCAACAGGGAAACAAAGTATAAATGTAGTAACATTAGGTGATGGATTGTCATTGAGGTCAGAGTGCTTGACTTTGAAGTAAGAGATGAGATAAATCATTTGAATGACATGGAATTTATGGATAAAAGGGAATGGGAGTTAAGCAAGTCATTACTACGTTCACGTCCAGGGTGGAGAGACCAACTTTGTAGAGATGACAATAAGCAATCCTTTAAAGTGAAATCATGGATAACGTTATACCGAGATTCCAGATTGATTGATTCAGGCTGAGAAAGAGCAGTATTCACCCTATGATTTAGTCAATGGTCAGGAACAGGAGTGTGTGACTTCGGGTGAGGCTGGTCAGGAGGGCAGGAACCTTGCACTTGTCAAACACATTTCAAACCCAGCCAGGTGCATAACTAACTGAGCATGTAGAGAGGATTTTCAACTAAATAGTGGGGGCATAGGATTAATTTTGGGAAGGCCAAAAGAGAAAGGTACACATATAGGATTAATATTGGAAATGAATATGGTATATAATAATCAGCCTGTGATAGGAAGAGATAGAAAGTATAAATCTACATAGTTGCCTAATTTCAGCATTTATACTGTCTAGTACTTCTGAGCCATTACCAGGTGGTCTACATTTGCTACCTATTGTGGTTTTAGTTCCTTTACAATTTCTCAGTTCCACCTGTAAGGTCTCCGCTATATGCGTTTCCTTCATTCTCTCTTGCCATAGAAGTGATTCTGTTTCTAATTAAGAATGCTGTTCCACCCCTTCTGCTGTTTTCTCTATCCCTCCTGCAAATCTTATAACCTGGTATGTTTAGTTCTCAGTATTCACCATCCTCCAGCCAGGTCTGCGTAATGGCTACTATGTCATAGTTTTCAGTCTGAATCTGTGCCTGCAGTTCATTCAATTCAGGGGATGGTAAGGACTGCAGCTACTGGAAGTCAGAGTCAATAAAATGTGGAGCTGGAGGAAAACAGCAGGTCAGGCAGCATCGGAGGAGCAGGAAAGCCGACGTTTCAAGTCTGAACCCTTCATCATTTATTTTGTTATTTACATTCTGTGCATTTGTATGAAGAACTATAATTTTGGCTGTCCACTCTATCCTGACCATCAGCATCCTTTTATTATTTCTCCCTTCTAGCTTACTTAATCCACTTTTTATAATCCAGCCTTGTTCATTAAACTGACACTGCTTGCTGAACCTATTAAGCTCGACCGTCTCCTGAGCAGCTGCTCCAGTTTTTACCCCCTGCCACATTAGTTTACATAAAAATAAATAAGTCAGTCAGTCTTGGGCTCATACAATATAGAAGAGGCCCTTCAGCTCATTAGGAAGAGAATGCCCCCGCCTATCTACAGGAATCCCACTTCCCAGCACTTGGCCCATAGCCTTGAATGTGATGACAGTTCAAGTATTCATCCACGTACATTTTAAAGGTTATGAGGTTTCCCACCTCTACTGCCTTTCAAGGCTGTGCCTCGTCTGAGTGAAAAAAATCCTCAAAACACCTCCACCCACTCCCTCCCGCAACCTCTAGCCTTTCATCTTAAAAGCATACCTCGTAATTATTGATCCTTAAGGGGTACAACTGCTTCCTATCCAAACTGTCCGTGTACTTCATAATCTTATCCACCTCAATGAAGTCGGCCCTCAGCCTTCCCTGCTCTAAAGAAAACAACCCAAGCTTATGCAGCCTCTCTTCATAATTAAACTGCTCAATCCCAGGCAACATCCTGGTGAATCTCCTTGGCACCCCATCCTGTGCAGTCACATCCTTCTGATAGTGTGGCGACCAGAACAGTATACAGTACTCCAGCTGTGGCCTAAACAAAGTTCTGTTCAGTTCCAACATAGCCTCCTGCTCTTATAATCTAAGCCATGACTGATAAAGACAAATGTCTCACATGCTTTCTTAACTCCCTTATTAACCTACCTATAGCTATGTGAGGACAAGCACTCCAAGATCCCTCTGTCCTCTGAGCTCCCTAGTGTCCTGCCATTCATTGAGAACTCTCTCGTCTCGTGATTTCTTCCAAAGTGCAAAACCTCATGGTTTTCAGGGTTAAATTCCATCTGAGTTCTGAGGAAGGATCACTCAACAGGAAATGTTAACTCTGATTTCTCTCCACAGATGCTGCCAGACCTGCTGAGCTTTTCCAACAATTTCTATTTTATTAAAATTACATCTTCCAATGATCTGCCCATCTGGTCAATCCATCTATATCCTCCTGTAACCCAAATCCTTCTTCACTCTTCAGCACCTGGCCAATCATCATGTCCTTTGGTATGATCAGTTACTACGGTAACAAGGCTACAGGATGACTTGGATTGGACTTAATTCTTGAAGGTTACAGGATACTCAGGAAGAATGGGAAACTAGGGAAATGTGCAGGTGTGGATCTATTAGTTAGTGATGGATTTAGCAGAATAGAGAGAGATGACTTAAGTTTAGGAAACCAAGCTGTACAATGATTTGGGTGGAGACGAGAAATGTTAAAAGCAAGATGTCACTTATGAGGAGTAATGCACAGGTCTCCAAACAATAACCACATAGTAGGATGGAAAATACAGGAAGAAATGATGGTAGCTTGTCAGAAAGGCAAAGTGATATATTGGGAGAGTTTAGGCTCCATACAGAAGGGAAATCAGATGGGCAAAGGTAAACTGGATGAAGAGCTCATAACATGTTTTGGGGATAGTCTCTTTGAACAATACCAGAGAGCAGGCTGTCCTAGACCTAGGTATTGTGCAATGAGGATTAATTCATGATCTTATCATAAAGGTGCCCCTAGATAGTAGTTGCATTTGAATTTTACTTTCATTTTGTGGGAGGAGGAGAGATGGAAGATAATTTATTAAAATTTATATAAAGGCAACAATGAAGGCATGAAAACAGAGCTAGTTAATGTGAATTAGCAAATAAGATTAAAAGATACATCAACAGAGATAGGTAGCAGACATTTAAAAGGAAATTTCAAAGTACACAGAGTAGATACATTTCAATGGGTAAGGAAAGCCCCAAGAGGAAGAAATGTTAAAAATAGTGTTGAAATAAAAATATAGTTGTGCAAAGAGCAGTGACAGGTTAGAATATAATAAATAGCAAAGAATGACCAAAAATTAAGTAGGGAAAAATTAGAGTATGAAAAGAAACTACCTAAAAATAAAAAAACACAGATAGTTAGAGTTTCTATTAATATTTTAAAAAGAAAAGAATTAACAAAGTGAGTGTTAGTCTTATAAACTTAAGTCTGGAGAATTAAGAATGGAAACAAAGAGATGGTAGTTGAACTGAGCAGCTATTTTGCATCTGCCTTCAACATGGAGACAAATAATATCCCAGGAGCAGCTATTAATCAGGAAATGGAAGGGAGGGAGGAAGTGGAACTGAGGAAATTGTTGGATCTGTCTGCTGACAAGTACACCAAACTTAATGGGATTCATTCTAAGGTCTTAAAGGAAGTGGCTAGTGAAATAGCCCTCGCATTGGCTTTAATTTTCCAGAACTCCCTTGATTTTGGGAAAGTCCTATTGCACGGGAAGATAGCATGGGTAACTCCTTTGTTCAGAAAGAAGATAGACAGAAAACAGGAAGCAAAAGCCAATTAGCTTAACATTTGTCACAGGGAAAACATTAGAAGCTATGATAAAACAAGTTACAGGAGTGCACTTTAAAGTTCAAGCTCATTCGAAAGAGGCAGCATGGGTTTTGTGAAAGGGAAATCACGTTAGACCAATGCATTGAAATTCTTTGAAGAATTTACATGTACTGCGGATAAAGTGGAATGCATGGTTGTACTGCATTTAGATTTCCAGAAGGCATTTACCATCTGAAAGTATTCTGGTATTTGAGGACATAAGGGAGGTAATAAAGAGCTAGAGGTGAATGTTATCAGCATTTAATTGGAAGCTAAAAGGTAGGTGGTTCAGTAGTAGGGTCCTTACCTCTTGGCTGGGAGGTCTAGATTCAAGACCCACTTGCCCCTAAAATATATCATTGCATGTCCTAACAGACTGGTTAACCTTACTATTATTGGAAACTAATTAAAGTCTCTGGATGTTAAGGACAGCAGGAATATATAGGAAAGGAAGAGAGAGCAGCTGAAGCCTTTGACGATTTCTCAGGGTGATAATACAGTAAACTGAAGAAAATGTATGAGTTGAAATGGGTTTGGATTTGGAAAAAAATGAATATTGCCAGTATGGTGCATAGGCTTTGGTGAATAGAAATGTCAGCTGAACTTACTAAGAATGAATATTCATGGGGCAAAGCCACAAAAAAAAGACTAACAAAATGTTGAGAAAAATAAGCATTAAATCTGGGATGATGATAAAAGTGAGTTTAAAAGGAGTACGAATCAGAGATAGTAGGAACTGCAGATGCTGGAGAATCCGAGACAACAAGATGCAGGGCTGGATGAACACAGCAGGCCAAGCAGCATC
>NC_063332.1:109912253-109925634 GCF_021869965.1 Rhincodon typus
TGCGGGGTTCCCGAGCGGAATGTGAGTTGCTGTTCCTGCAACCTTCAAAACCCCCTTCCCCTCCCCCTTTTCTGATGAAGGGTCTAGGCCCGAAACGTCAGCCTCTCTGCTCCTATGATGCTGCTTGGCCTGCTGTGTTCATCCAGCCCTGCACCTGGTTGTCTCTTAAAAGGAGTACAGATGGGAGCAGAATGTTGCTGTGGGGCTCCTGTTTCAGAGAGGGACAAAGGGTTAAATGATCTCTTTCAGTGCTATGGGTGGAAACTTGCACATAGCCAAAAAAAAACGTTTTAAGCTTTAGCCGTATGGATTTGTATGAAGTTTCTAGGATGAAAAAGAGTGAGTTGTTTGATGGAAGAGTAGGTGCAGTTCGAGTTAGATGAGAGTATTGCATTGCTGAGGGTGATTGCACCGTAGGTACAGTAAGTAAGGTGCAGTTAGTGGTGGAAAGCATGACCAGACAAGTAGATACCGAGAAAGAGCATGGTGTAATGTGCAGGTGAGCAAACACGCAATTACTACTGATAGGATCATCAGATAGGAGATCATGAATTATTTAGGGCCTTTTCTGTCGGAGTGTGAAACATTTGGGAAAGGACAAAAATGGAGGAATAGAGGTTATAAATCTGCTAGTGTGATTGAATTGCAGGAATTGAAGTGCTGAACTTGATTTGAGGAAATTAGAGGAATTGACATTGGAAGAACATTTCAAGTATGTTGCAGGAGTTGAGGTCTAGACAAGTTGGATGCTGCTCTGAGAGATTCAACATGATAGGAAAGAGGTGCACGAGATGGAATACAGAAGGAAGCTTAGTTACCTAAACATGACAGAAAATTTAAGTGGAAGGCTGACTTTGAAGAGTGGAACAGAAGGAAAATGGCCTGAAAAGATAACATTGAGAGTCAAGCCACAGCAGTGTAATGAAGACCAATTGAAGTCAAGTGGGAAAAACTGGTGAGGTTCGTTAGGCAGCTGTAAGATGAAGTCTGCATGCAATCCAGGAGTTACTGACAGAAGCAGGGATCAACCAGCCAGCACATTAAGCCGAGCTGTGCATAGTTCTGAGCAATTGTTCCTGTTACGGTCATTGTTGATACATGAAGGAACAGTGTTTAGAATCAAAGTAAAATTTAGTGTGTCTTTGAAAATTATGAAATGTAGTCTATTTTTCAAGTAACAATAACTTGCGATGCTGGTCCTTATCTCTGCGAATTGGATTTGGATTCCATTTTCATTTAGGGAAAGGTTCACAATGGTGTTTAGAAAATACATTGCTTGAGGAATATGTTGTGATTATTTTAACAGCTTGAAAAGTGGAAATTGCAATTCTTTATTATGCTAAACAGTATCTCATCTTGATTTTTACAACCATTAAAAGCCTTGTCTGACATTTACTTACTCGCAAACCAAATTTTCTCAAGTCAGTCTCCAAACAATATACCAGTCTTTTTCTGAAGATTGCACTTTGAATAAATGAGGATGGTCAACTTCAAGTTCAATCATTGTATAACATAATCATGGTGTGGAACTGAAATATTTATTTGGGAAAGCTGTGTTTTTTTCATGTCTTGGGCATACATATTTATTCATGGGCTGTGGGGAATTTGAAGAGGAGGCAATGGCTGAATGGTATTATTGCTGGACTATTAATCCAGAGACTCAGGCAACTTTCTGGGGACCTGGGTTCAAATCCCACCATGGCAGATGGTGGAATTTGAAATCAATAAAAAAATCTGGAATTAAGGGTCTGATGATCATGAAACTTGTTGATTGCTGGGGAGAAACCCATCTGATTTACTGATGTCCTTTAGGGAAGGAAACTGTTGTTCTTCCCTGGCCTGGCCTACATGTGACTCCAGACCCACAGCAATGTGTTTCACTCTTAACTGCCCTCTGGGCAATTAGGGATGGGCAATAAATGCTGCCTTTCTGTGAATGAATTTTAAAAAAGTGCATCGTTGATTGGGTCAGCATTTAATCCCCATGGCCTAGTGGGCTATTGAGTCAATCACATTGCTGTGGGTCAGGAGTCACATATAGGCCAGACCAGATAAGGATGGTAGATTTTCTTCCCTAAAGGATACAATGAACCGGATGGGTTTTTACAAATCTTGGCAGTGATTATACGGATTTCCTTACGCTATTGACGGATTCGAACTCTATAAAATTTCGAGTTTTCTTTCAGCAGTAGATTGACTAATGATCTTATAACATTAAAAGGGCAAAAGCAATCATGACATTTAGCAATGTACTAGATGACTTTCTAAAACTAAACATTTTGTTTTTAACAGCTGGAAAAAGTTGCAGATTCGCCAAATCACGTTTTCCCTGTTAATGGAGGATTTCATGCTTTGAAAGGAATAATTGATTTGGTAAGCATTATTGCTTTCATAATGTTCGTGCAGTGACTAATAATAATCTTATTTATGTATCTTGATTCTAAGAGTGGAAGCATATTTGAAATGCAATATGTTACATGTCGTTTATTTATGACAATGTACAGCAATCTTATTATCATTGTTATTATGGAAAAAATGACCACTTTCAAAGTGCTGTAAATACATAGACATAACTATTTTTGTAGTCTGTATCTTACAGTGAAAGCAAGATCAGTAGATACGTATAGATTTTACAACAATGACTAATAGTGCTTGAGTTCATGTTTGGTGAAGAATGGTCTTTGCTATACTTGGTTTGAAGCTGACAAATGAGAGCGAATTTAAGATGAAGTCATTACATAGTAAATGGAAGATACTTTGTGGAGAACTGACCTCAGCAGTGGTCTGTAAGTTGTAGGTTGTAGGGCAATGAACATTTTGAATTTGGGGACATTCAATTGACAACAAAGGAGCAGCAAATTGCGAAATGGCAAGTGCTGACAAAATACAATGTGATAATGGCCTTATCTGATGAACCCTTTTCTGATGAAGGGTCTAGGCCCGAAACGTCAGCCTCTCTGCTCCAATGATGCTGCTTGGCCTGCTGTGTTCATCCAGCCCTGCACCTTGTTGTCTCGGATTCACCAGCATCTGCAGTTCCTACTGTCTCTGATAATGTCCTGGTCATTTCTTTTAGTACTGTCTGTTTGAGGGATAAATATTGGCCAGGACACTGTGGAGAGTTTCTCCACTCTTCTGGAAGTTGTGCCACAGAAAATATTACAACTACCTGACAGGGCTGTTAAGATGTTAACTTAATGATCTCAGCTGACAGATCGATTTGAGACAAAAGCAGAAAGCAGAAATGTCTCTGGCGTTGCTGCCTTGAAAGTACAGGATCCAAACAGGTGACTTCCTTATACTCTGCCTTTGTTTTCAGTTCTAGAGAGGAAAAGACAAGATGTGTGTGTGCCCAACTTTTAATCTGCAATGGCAATGAAAAATGGTTCATCATAAACAATATGTTGATTAAGATTTGGTTTTACAAGCTTGAGATAATAGAGTTGGCTCTTTTTGTTGGTTTGACATCAGCTGAGTGAAAGACAGAGGAAACTTTGGGTGAATTTTATGTTGTTTGACTGGGTGTAGGAGAGTGGCCTGGATGTATGCTGCTGGCCAGCTCCCACCACCACCTTTTGTACCTGTTGAACAAAGCGAGTTGCAGCCTGTTTGTGGCTTTTGAGCAGGAAGCCAGTCAATGATAGCTGTGTAGGTATCTTGCTTTGTGAACAGCAATGCTTTGCTTGCTCTCCTTCCAAGCTCGCAGTTACAGTCGGGAACTGTTTCTGAGACCTGTTTTTTTAAAAATGCCACACTGTAATAAGCTCCTGTGACCTGAGTTAGTATAATAGGTAATGTGCTGAATATTTTGCTGCAGCCACATTCACATTGTGGGCAGAGAGGTGAGAAGCCAGTTGTAAGTAAAACCTTGAGGTGAGGTTTCTGAGAATCATCACTGCAGCAGATGACGTCACACAGCAACGGGGTCATGGCTACAAGTGTGGCATCTCCCTGCTGTCTCACGTTCTAACTATTTTGAAGGCAGGAAAAGTACTAAAAGAATGTTATTAGAGATTGTACAGACACCACCACACTGTAGAATAAAATCTGCAAGTACATTCAAACAACAGTCCCAGCAACAGGTTTTGTCTGTCGCTGTTGTTTCACTTCATTATAGCTGCTGTAAAAGATTCCCATCTATTTTAGACCTGATGCGTGAGATATTCAGAGTTGCTTGCTATGCAGTTTTTGAAAAATGTCAATTTCAGTTTGTGTAATATCAGAAACCAGCGTGATGACATCAGGGTTGGTGACCTGATATTGTCGCACTGGACTTTACATGGGAAGCGGACAGTGTGCCCATTTCGTGGCCATAAAATTTACTTTATTATATTTGCAGTTGGAATGATATGGGCAGAAGTTTTCTTGTGAGGAAAGCTAAATTCTCTAAAACTGTGGAGTTTTTATTTTTAGGATGCAGTGAACCATATGTCCTATGTTTGCATGCCTACAGATAACATTAAATTTAATGGTAATCAATTTGGTTTAATCGGTTCATCAGTTAATGCGCTGTGGTGTTGCAGGCACATAGTAAAGATCAAATGCAATATTCAGTTGAAGTAGAATTTGATGACAGAAGAATGCTTGAATTAAAATCGTAAGACACAGGAGCAGAAGTAGGCCATTCAGCCCATCAAGTTCACTCCACCATTCAATGAGATCATTGCTGAATTAGATGAAGGAGTCAGGGGTAGTGTGATTAATGCGGGATGGAACAAGGAACAGTGATGGAGGAGAGGAAGGGGGAGAATGCAGGAGGATAGATTGTGGGCAAAAGGTTCTGTCTTGTGATGACATTAGGATTGGATTTTCAATTCATCCTCAATTTAATGTTCCCAGAGGTGACTGCAATTTGTTGTCGGTGGTAAGGTGGGGATGGAAATGTGCTAGCTCATTTGCCATTTTTGGTTATTTGGACCAACATTGGCCTATCACACACCCTATTCCAGCTATTTAACACACTGTGTTCCTTTACTAATGATGATACTGCATTACATCTGGAACTTCTGCTGCACACCCAGTTATATCTTCCGATTCTCTCTTGCCCACTGGGCGAGCCACGAAAAGAAAAACATTGACTAAATCAGGGCAGGCAGACAAACATGTGGTAACAGTCCCAGTGATAGAAAATGGGGTAAGAGAAGAAATTGTTAAGTCTGGCCACTAGAAAGAACCACAGGTAGAGTCACAAAGGGACACGTATTGAAAACAACAAAATGAGAGTCACCCAGAGCAATCCACCAGAAACAGATAAAATGCACAAATGCAGAGCGAGACCATGAACCACGAAACAACGTTTGCATATAATTGCACCTAACTTTAAATTAAGCATTTCCATGGGCATTTACTGGTATAATACAATTTAGTGTGCTGGTTAAATAATCTAGTTTAATTTAAATGTATATGACTTTGACAGAGGACAAATTTGGAATCATACAAAATACAGTTATTACACACTGGCTTCCAGTGTGAAATGTTGTAAACAGGAACAGAATGGATAAAACCTGGAAAAGAAACAACTTATGTGCAGACTTTTCCAACATACAATATGGTCAGATAATCCCATTGCATTTTTGTTTTTTACAGAGTAGGATACAGATTAAATATAAGGAGGTAATTTTAATCTCCCAGAAAGAGGCAGCTTTGGCCTAGATGGAATGTTAAACTTTGAAATATTCTATAAGGTTGTCTGAGATTGAGAAACCTGACAGGTGAAAGAAACCATTAGATTACCCCTTTCAGCATTGCTTGTGAGGTGGAAAGAGAAAGGAAATGTGACTTGAAGAAATTAGCCATTTCTGAAGAAGGGTCTAGGCCCGAAACGTCGGCCTTCTTGCTCCTCTGATGCTGCTTGGCCTGCTGTGTTCATCCAGTTCTACACCTTGCTATCTCAGATTCTCCAGCATCTGCAGTTCCTACTATCTCTGAAGGAAATGTGACTGTCAACCAAACAAGCTACCCCAGAAACCAACCTTATCACCACCAACCATACTGCCACTTCTGCATTTTACTTCAGCAATATATTTTTCCTTATTTTTGTTAGTGATCTTTTGAAAGATCAAATTCCTTATGCCCACTTAAAACAGATATATTTCTGTTTCTTTATTGTCGCTTTGGTTAATATCCTGTTTGACCCCATGCTTTTTGGATTTCCATCACTTTGCAAAAAACCCTCCAGTGACCATGATTGACCCTGTTGTGACCACCATGCCATGTCCCTGACCATGCTGTACCCTGTGATCTCCATCTCCCCACTCTCACAGCCCCCTCACCCACCCTCTTGCTGCTTGATCTGTCTGCTCCTATGTTGTGTTCTGCAGCAATAGGCTTTCCCAAATGACAGACATTGCAGATATACCAATCCCGGGCTGGAAACCTTGAGAAGAATTTAAAGCTCAACCCCGTCCTTCTAGGATTATCAGCCATATTTCTACCATTTTCCACTCTCCGAGTGCTCAGTAGGTATTGGGATTAGACTTGATTCCCAGATGTTACTCTTGCTGAGGGAACCATGCATGATATGTGTGGATTTAAGAATTAGGCAAATGGCTTTTGGCATTTTCCAAGCTTTTGTTGTGTAAGGATCACTATGTAATGGCCAAACAAATTGGAAGAAACCGACCCCACAACCATCTGCCTGTGTTTTCTTATCCATGAAGTCTACATCCATCATCCTTTGTAAAGCTTGGGTTTGATGGTAGCTATTCAGTTCACTGGAGTGTGTCCATTCTCGGTTATGCAGAAGAGTCGACCACAGTTATCAAGTCCTCTTTTGCTCTGGGCATGATGCTGAGGGACTAGAAATTGCACTTTTCCCTCTCCCAACCAAAGAAAAGGTTCGAAGAATGAAAAGCAGAGATTTGGTAGAGGAGATTTGGTAGAGTGTTGAAAGTCATGGAGGATTAGATAAGTCGAAAAAAAATGTTTTCATTAGATGAAGAACCAATAACCAGATAGTACAGATTTATGGGGAATGGCAAAAAAAATGAGAAAAAAGCTTTATAGGTTGAATTCTACAGCACCGCCTGTCGATGTATTGATGTTGTGGAGCTTGTAAAATAAAGCAGATGGCTAACCTATCACCTCCCAAACCTGTCCTCCATTTTACAGGAGGGTAAAGTATCAGGCAGCCATCCTGGCCTTAGGCCTGTTGAGCTCCGTAAGTGGACAATGAATAGCTGCTTAAAGGCCTCATTTCCCCTCTGCCCGCACCTCCCCCGCCAAAATAAAAGTTATGATCTGTATGGGGAAGGTGGGCTGAAGGCAAGCAGCCTGGAAACTGTCATTGTGTGAGCTGCTGCTGCATGGGAGGTAAATCCTTCTGTAGGAGACACTGCGGTAGTGGGGGTGGAGCCCCCTATATCCATCAGATTAACCCTTATCTCTACCTTCACTCTACCCCACTCCACTCCACCCCGCTCCTCCCTCTGGGGCTCTCTAACCTGACTCCAACCCACTTTCACTTCAGTGGGGTCTCCTAGCTAGACTTCACTAAACTCTCTGTACTCCAGTCTGGGAGACATCTTGTCGTCTTTGTGCACTGGTTGTAGTGCCAACAGTATTCACCTCTATATTCTGATGGCTGGGACTGCAGAACTGCTCGGAAATTATGTCAGAGATAGTAGGAACTGCAGCTGCTGGAAAATCCGAGACAACAAGGTGCAGGGCTGGATGAACACAGCAGGCCAAGCAACATCATAGGAGCAGAGAGGCTGACGTTTCGGGCCTAGACCCTTCATCAGAAAAGGGGGAGGGGAAGGGGGTTCTGAAATAAATAGGGAGAGAGTGGGAGGCGGATAGAAGAGGGATAGAGGAGAGGATAGGTGGAGAGGAAACAAACAGGTCGAAGAGGCGGGGATGGAGCCAGTAAAGGTGAGTGTAGGTAGGGAGTTAGGAAGGGGATAGGTCAGTCCAGGGAGGACGGACAGGTCAAGGGGCCGGGATGAGGTTGGTCGGTAGGAGATGGAGGTGCGGCTTGAGGTGGGAGGAGGGTATAGGTGGGAGGAAGAACAGGTTAGGGAGGCAGGGACGAGCTGGACTGGTTTTGGGATGTGGTAGGGGGAGGGGAGATTTTGAAACTTGTGAAATCCACATTGATACCATTGGGCTGCAGGGTTCCCAAGCGGAATATGAGTTGCTGTTCCTGCAACCTTCGGGTGGCATCGTTGTGGCACTGCAGGAGGCCCAGGATGGACATGTCGTCTGAGGAATGGGAGGGGGAGTTGAAATGGTTCGCGACTGGGAGGTGCAGTTGTTTATTGCGAACCGAGCGTAGGTGTTCTGCAAAGCGGCCCCCGAGCCTCCGCTTGGTTTCCCCGATGTAGAGGAAGCCACACCAGGTACAGCGGATGCAGTATACCACATTGGCAGATGTGCAGGTGAACATCTGCTTGATGTGGAAAGTCTTCTTGGGGCCTGGGATGGGGGTGAGCCTCCGCTTGGTTTCCCCGATGTAGAGGAAGCCACACCGGGTACAGCGGATGCAGTATACCACATTGGCAGATGTGCAGGTGAACATCTGCTTGATGTGGAAAGTCTTCTTGGGGCCTGGGATGGGGGTGAGGGAGGAGGTATGGGGGCAGGTGTAGCACTTCCTGCGGTTGCAGGGAAAAGTGCCGGGTGTGGTGGAGCTGGAGGGGAGTGTGGAGCGGACAAGGGAGTCACGGAGAGAGTTGTCCCTCCGGAAAGCAGATAAAGGTGGGGAGGGAAAGATGTCTTTGGTGGTGGGGTCGGATTGCAGATGGCGGAAGTGTCGGAGGATGATGCGTTGGATCCGGAGGTTGGTGGGGTGGTACGTGAGGACGAGGGGGATTCTTTTTTGGTTCTTATTGCGTGGACGGGGTGTGAGGGATGAGGTGCGGGAGATGTGGGAGACACGGTTGAGGGCGTTCTCGACCACCGAGGAGGGGAAGTTACGGTCCTTGAAAAACGAGGACAACTGAGATGTATGGGAGTGGAATGCCTCATCCTGGGAGCAGATGCGGCGGAGGCGAAGGAATTGGGAATAGGGGATAGCATTTTTGCAGGAAGGTGGGTGGGAGGGGGAATATTCTAGGTAGTTGTGGGAGTCGGTGGGCTTGAAATGAATATCGGTTTCTAGGTGGTTGCCCGATATGGAGACAGAGAGGTCCAGGAAGGGGAGAGAGGTGTTAGAGATGGTCCAGGTAAACTTAAGGTTGGGGTGGAAGGTGTTAGTGAAGTGGATGAACTGTATTGGCTAACAACTCTCTCGGTCAGGACCTGCCATTTATGAGGGTTGAAAGTCCCTGTCCAATCAATCATGGCTACCCACAGTGTAATGTCTTTGTGAGGCAGCCAGATATCTGATTGGCAAAGTGTTGACTGACTATTATATTGGGAGTTGTGGTAATCTGTCTGTAAAATAACCCCTCAGTAACACGTAGTTAGGTAGCATTGGCTGATTAGCAGGTCGATGCAGGTTCAGTATGTACCTTCAAAGGTGAATGGGATCAATACTTGAAGGAGAAAAAGTTGCTGGGACAGTGGGGAAAGAGCAGAGGCAGGGATCTGATGGATTGCTTTTTGAAAAGAGGTGCTGCAGCTTCAATGGGCTGAATGGCCTCAATTTATGCTATACAATTCCATGATAAAAGGTGGGCCTGACAGATTAATGGAGAAGTTTTGTTTTTGCTTTATTTATTTCAATGTACTGCTATCCTTACATTTTTACCTCAACAGTAGTTTTCCTGTTGCTGGATTATTTTACAATATCCAGCTGTTCTTGCACATAAAAAAGACATATACAGCTGTTTCTTTATTGCCACTTGGTAATTGTTCTGCAGGTCATTTCATCACACATCTATTACTGCAGGTATTGCAACAGTTCAAGGAGAATGTCCACCCTTTCTTTCCTGGGCTTTATGCTAACATTGTCGAGATTCTGGGAACAAGTAAGGAAAGATTTCCAGGCACAACATTGTCATTGACATCGCATGAGGCTCTTGGAAACACTGCTGAATGAGCCAGCAACCTTCAAGAGCTGTCGTGTCTCACTCCCTTAATAGTCACTTAATACCACCAACACATTGTGCAAATCTTTGTCCAGTCTTCTGCCAGTTATAATGCTGCCGACATTCTGTGCCAAGCTTCCTTTCCTCTGCTCTTTGATCAAGTTGAAAGATTCAGAGGCTTGCTTCTTGCAGCCATGTTTGTCCTGTTTACACCGAGCTTATGATATTTTCTTAAGAATTCACATTTGCTTTCTGAATTGAGTTAAAACTATAGCCATGGGATTATTGCTGCAGTGCTCGAAAACTTTTTTGTCAAAGGACCCCTTTCAAATGGTATTATTAGCAACCACATCCCCATATAAATTATAATACTGTAAAGCGATCATAATATTAGATTGCTGATGCCCATGTCACCCACCATGCTGACACTGTTTGTTAAGCACTGGTAGACCAATGGAAAGTCTGTGTGAACCCTCATTTGAGAATCACTGCACAAGATGCATCATCAAGCGCACCATTCTGCTGTTCAATGAATGCTCAGACATCATAGAGTCATAGAATTACACAGCTCAGAATGGTCAAGTGCCTTCAGGCAGCTTCGCAAAACGTCTGATGGTTTCAAGTGTGAGGACAGTTCTCATTTAGAGACAGGGCTTCAGATTTCAGTAACCCTGACCTTCTTCAGTTGAACAGAAAGCTAAATTTACTGTCTGCTTGTCTATTTATCCCTGCTGCTGCTCACTCATGTTCTCTGATTCACTGTGTCAGACTCTGTTGCTTCACTGTCCTGCCTAGGGTATCCATTTTTATGCTGGGGTTTGAGATTGAATCTTTCTGTCATTCTTTGCAGAGTCCAGGTCTTCAGGTGGATTTGGGAGAATGGCAGAGGAGCAAAAATTAGAAAGATTTAGAAAGGCAAAGAGGGAGCATGGGCAGCACGGTGGTTCAGTGCTTTGCACTACTGCCTCAGAGCCAGGGACCCAGGTTTGATTCCAGGCTCGGGTGACTCTCTGTGTGGAGTTTGCACATTCTTCTGTGTCTGCGTGGGTTTCCTCCAGATGCTCTGGTTTCCTCCCACAGCCCAAAGATGTGCAGGTTAGGCGGATTGGCCATACTAAATTCCCTGTAGTGTCCAGAGATGTGCAGGCCAGGTGAATTAGCCATGGGAAGTGCAGGGTTGTAGGGATAGGGTTGGGAGGTTGGGTCTGGGTTGAATGTTCTTCAGAGAGTCGGTGTGGATTCGATGGGCTGAATGGCTTGTTTCCACACTGTAGGGATTCTGTGTTTCTATGACTAGCAGCTTTAAACATTACCAGTTTGATGATTCTGCATGTGCTTGTTTGAGGAAGAGCAAAAAGGCAGAGACTCAACTGAATGTGGGACCCAGTCTCACCAATTCTCCATAATCTGCCTACTGCAGTGATATCTCTAACTTCTTCCTCTGTCTGGGTAACCCTTGTGAGTTGCTGTGAAACCATGTCTGCAATGAGGGAGGGAGTGAGTTAGTTGATCTGTCTTTGTTGAAGCTGGTGGGACAGTTTCACATAACATGTGCTGGAGAAGAATCCTGTTGTGAGCTGGATTGTATTTGGCTCCAGCATAAAACATGACCATAGTTAGCGAAGGCATGAAATGCTTTGCTGTTGTTATGGGGTTACAGTAGAATGCACTTTTTGCAGGGTGTCCCACTGGAATCCATTAAAGGTACAAATATTTAATAAAATTTGCAATACATTCCAACTGGCTTTTATCTATATTTTATGTCCTTATGATGCCATCAATGACACATTTTGAAAAAATAATGGAGAAAATGTCTTGCATGAATGCAGACTCAACCCATTAGAATTAGATTTTATTGCTACATGTACTCGATTATAGGTTTACATGAATACAGTGATAAGTTTATAAAGTCGTCATTGTCAGGCACCATCTTGATTACATTAGCTAAAGCCTATTAAGGGACTTGGTTTTCTTGTGAAAATTCTGAACTTTAGTAACAAAAATTTACCTAGAAATTAGCAAAAACAAAGGTACATTCAAGGCCATTGGAAATGAAGGTCTTGTTTTTAGAAGAATAATCTAAAAATATGGATGTCAAAGGACTTTCACAAGAGTAGAAGTTTCCCTGACTGCATTCATAGATCATTATAGTTTTAACATTTGAGCCATATCATAAAAATATGTTGCTGAATCAATTTAATTGCCAAAAGAACATTTAAAAATTTACAACATTCAAGCCTGAGAATTTTTTGACTTTCTTCCATCATCTGCACATAATTTATGGCTGCTTTCACTACAGATCTGAAGTTTTGCTGAATTCTCCATGTCATGACTCACTGTTATGGCAGCATCTTATATCTTGAGTTAGTTTCACTGTTTGCATGTTTGTGATCTAAGCTATTATTATTTTATAAAAGACAAAATTTGACTTTTTAGGACTTCAGATATATTACTTCAATGTGATTGTCAATTAGGACGACAGTTGATACCTTCCAAAAAATAATGAGGCCTTGTTAATTCAGTTTTCTTTTTGGAAGAAAAGGGGTCAGAGGTGGAGGTGGTTGGGGGATGTGGGGTGCTGGTTATATGCCTATGATTTTCATAATGGGGCACTTATCTCCTCCTGGCTTCCCTTTGTCCTTCTCACCTGTTACTAACCCACTCCAGGTTAGTGAGAAAGCTACAGTGGCTTCCCCACTCAGCCAAGAGCTTAAATGCAAACAAGATCCCATTGACATAATGGAATCCCAGTTTGTATAAACTCATGAGACTCCTGTTGAATATGGGTGGTTGCCTTATCCTTTGTAGAACTCTACAGGTTGAACTGAAAAATGGCAGGCAAGATTGGGTTTTGCATAGGTAATTAACTTGCTTGATTTATTTTTGCTGGGTAGGTTCAAAATCAAGAGCATGTTTGGCAAGCTTCAGTGGTGTTTTAACTGGACGTGGGTCCTTGAAACATAATTACTTATACCTTAGCATAAACTTTACACAAGTTTGGTGATCTGACTCAAAGGCCAGAAGGATAGACTGTCAATGAAAGAAGAAATGGATGTCTTGAGCCAAATTTATTTGTCAGGATAGATATGGAAACCAAGTGTTGCTGTGGTTGAGGATGACATAGTTGTGCATGGGATGCCGTGAAACAAAATTTCTTATTCAAGGCCACATTTAGCAGCTGTCTTGGGAAGGAAATTGAACTGTTTTCTTGCACGTAGTCATTGTGGGGAAAAATTCTGATTGTCTAGTTGGTGATTAACCACTCAAGTGTATGTAGATTTATTGAGTCCTTTGTCTGTGTGTTATTCCAACAGCTAGAGATTAGTTTGATTTTGGCAGATGAATGCTTAAAACGTCTGTATAATATTCATAGATAGTAGGAACTGCAGATGCTGGAGAATCCGAGACAA
>NC_063332.1:109925734-109968194 GCF_021869965.1 Rhincodon typus
CTGCTTGGCCTGCTGTGTTCATCCAGCCCTGCACCTTGTTGTATAATATTCATGTATTGTTTAACACAGATGTTAAACTATTTCACTTAAATGTATTAGTACCTACTTTAAAATATTGATGAGGATATAAATGCATTGACCATTTGTCTGTTAACTTGTAAAGTCTTTTACAGGTCTTACAGTGGCTATCAGTGTATCCAATTAAGCTTGGCTTTTGAAACTAAGAGGAAGTTAATGTGTTTACTATTAATGCTTTACTGTTTGACGATGCTCTTTCTTTAATCTTTGAAAATACGATTTGAACTGTTTCATGTGGAGGAGATTTTACCAGCTTTGTATTTTGTATTTTGCTTTAGATTTTAATGGTTTTGTGCTTTCCAGGAACAGGTCACTTGTAGATCAGAATGAAACAGAGAATGCTGGAGAAATTCAGCAGGTCTGTGAAGAGTGAAACAGAGTTAACATTTCGAGTCTGATTTGACTCTTCTTCAGAACTGACTCTAAGAGTCATACTGGACTTGAAACATTAACACTGTTTCTGTCTCCACAGATGCTGCCAGATCTGCTGAGTTTCTCCAGCATTCTGTGTTTGTTTCAAATTTCCAGCATCTGCAGTATTTTGCCTTTTTAGATCAGAACCGGCCATTTCTATGACTGAAGTTAAGTATATAGTGAGTGCGCATGTCCAGACTGTGCACAGTTTTTATAAAATGAAGAAGGAATTATAAAAATAGCAGTAACATCCATCACCTTTTTGTGCTTGTCAGAACAGAAAGTGGCACAAAATGGTATCAGTGGAAAAAGTGATAAGAAAACAGATAATAGACAAGAAAAATGTCAACTTGAACATTTAAGCTCAATTTCTGTGCCGATGTCTCTGTCGTTGTTTTGTGTTGGCTTAGAGAATATCACCTGTCTATAAAGGTAGTCTGCCAGACTCTGAGGACTTTTTGAAGTAAACCTTAATATACATGAAATTAGCTATAGATATTCTCGCTAAACAGGAAGAATGAGCTGCTGCTAATTCTCCCCGAGACTCTACATCATCACACAATCATGATATACAACCATAAGATGTTGAGCAGAAGTCGGCTGTTCAGCCTATCGAGTCTGCTCGGCCATTCAATGAGATCGTGGCTGATCTAATAATCCTCAACTCCATTTTCCTGACTTTTCCATGTAATCATTGAGACACTTAATGATTAAAAATCTTTCTATCTCTGCCTTGAATATACTTAACAACTCTCAACAGCCCTTCACATTAAGGGATTTCACAGGTGCACAATCCTCTGGGAGAAGAAGTTCCAGCTAATCTTCATTTTGAATATATGACCCCTTATTCTGAGATTGTGCTCTCTGGTCCTCGACTCTCTCATGAGGGGAAACAACCTTTCCACATCTAACCTGTCAAGCCTCCTAAGAATCTTTTATGTTTCATAAAGTCACCTCCCATTCTCTAAACTTGAATGCGAACAAGCCCAACTTATTCAACCTCTCCTCATTAGACAACTCTTCCATATTTAGTATCAGCCTAGTGAACCTTCTTTGGACTGCATTCGATGCCAGTGTTTCTTTCCCTATATAATGGGGCCCAAAACTGTTCTCAATATTCGAGCTGTAGTCTAACTAGTTCCTTGTAAAGTTTTAGCAAAACCTCCCTACTTTTATACTCCACACTTTTTTATACTCTTCATCGATATGACTTCTCACATATATGCTCAATAGTTAACCCTTTATTCTACATCTGTCCCTCGTCTTTGCCTCCATATATTCATATCTGTATGTGTATCTTTATATATATCCTTCTGTGGTCTCTGCCTTTAATACTAATAACTTTTTTGAGATTTCATCAAATTACCCAATCATAAGTGATGTTCTCTTTGAGGTTCTTGAGAATCTGCATCTTCTAAATTCACGGTCAACCTTTCTTCTTGAGTTTCTTCCTTCCTCATTCCCTGAAGCAGAAAGTTGGAAACTTTCCAAGTTAACTTTGTTTCTTGTTTCCTTGGTTGTGTAGAGAAGTGTCTAGTGGTTATAAATATAACAACCTGTACTCCTTTGATGAAGTTCTTCTCATCCTGCTTTGGATAACTAGTAGATACTGCTAACAACGGGGTGGCACAGTGGCTCAGTGGTTAGCACTACTGCCTCGCATCACCAGGGACCTGGGTTCAATTCCACCCTTGGGCAACTGTCTGTGTGGAATTTGTACATTCTCCTCATGTCTGAGTGGGTTTCCTCCCACAATTCAAAGATGTGAAGGCTAGGTGGATTGGCCATGCTAAATTGCCTGTAGTGTTCAGGGATGTGTAGATTAGGGGGATGGGTTTGGGTGGGATGCTCTGAGTGTTAGTGTGAACTTGTTGGGTCAAAGGGTCTGTTTCCACACTGTAGGGATTATATGATGATGAACAGTGTGTTATCAACCACTGTCTGAAAATCCCCCTGTATCTGATCATATTATATTAGCCTCAATCTGAAACTTTGGATCCATGACAGCGTTTTCATGATTTATTTTGTATTTAGCAAGGTTACCAGTAGCTTACGAATCAGTTCTAATTTTGCATGATAATCCTAACATAGATAGAAATTGTTTGTGTGCCTAAATAGCTGCAAATGCTTCTTGTTGTACATAACTGCATAGCTTTATTTAGTTTCTGTTAGAGATCTTTGTGCATAATAACCTGGTTTTCTTTTGCCATCTCTTTAATTTTGAAATAAGACTGCTCCAAACTTGCTGATTACGTAGATCAGCTGCTACACTGGTTGGTAGTTCAGGATCATAGTGTACTAAAATCTGCAAAGCTAATAACAATGTGTTATTTTCTCAAAGGATTGTTGCTGATGTTCAGTTTAGGACCATATTGATCTTACATTAGAAGTTGCCTGAAAAGTTCACTCATCTAAAATAGGTGCGGTAGGCGACTGACACTTGGTTAACTATTCCCAAGAATCGCTGTAGTTCAGTGATGTTCCTCTGAGATGGAATTCTTTTATGACCTTTGTTTTCTGTGGATTGACTGTAATGCCCATTGTTTTGACATCATGCTATAAGAATGCTATCATCTACTTCAAAAATTTATACTTTTAGTATTAATCCTGCATTATGCAGAGCTTCTAACACTTTGCCTTACTCTTTGGTCATGCTCCCACTTTTGTAGGATACAGTGGCTTAGTGGTTAGCACTGCTGCCTCACAGTGACAGGGACCTGGGTTTGATTCCAGCTTCAGATGAGTGTCTGTGTGGAGTTTGCACATTCTCCCTGTGGCTGTGTGTGTTTCCTCTCGCAGTCCAAAGATGTGTAGGTTAGGTTGATTGGCCATACTATAGTTGCCCACAGTGTCCAGGGATGTACAGGCAATGTGGGTTATCCATGGGAAATGCAGGGTTATGGGGAGATGGGGGACAGTGGTGTGCTGTTTGCAGTGTTGGTGTGACTTGATGGGCCAAACGGCCTGCTTCCACACTGTAGGGATTATATGAACAGGGTACGCTTTCCATTCCTTCTCAGATAATTTCTGTTGTCCTCTAGGATTTTTATAATGCTGCAGTGATCCCAAAGGATAGGCACTTAAAGCACAATTTGACTCTTGTATGATCCCAGCTGATGGTCATTCTGAAGAAGTTAGATTTCAGAGTGAAACCTGGCTTGATAGACCATAATACTAGCTTTGCAATTTGTTTACATGAAGGTCACTGAACATATTCATAAGAGGCTATTAATGTATTTTGAACACAAGAACATAAAAATTTATTGCGCACAAAACGGAAAACAACCCACTAACTAAATTACGTTACAAAAGAATTAATTGAACCAGACTTACTACAAACATAAGAGATAAGGTTTAAGCCTTTTAACCTCAAAACAACTTTGCAGATACTCAAACATCTGAAATTCCACTTTAATGTTCCTTGTTCAGTGGCTCCAGCAGTTGCTTTTTTTTGTGCTTCCTTTATGGCAAACATCTGCATTCACTTGATGCTATTTCTTTAGTTAATACCTCTTCCTAAGACCCTTAAGCTAACACAGTTCACTTATTTCTTAACATGTGTTCGTTGAATGTTTCTTCCTCAGCCTACTATTTCAGGATCGTGCCTCTTAGTGAGCTTAAGCTACTCAGAACCTCTTCTGTTCTGGCTATCTTGGAAAATGATAAATTGCTGTACTGGTAGTTACAGGCATTTTCTCTCTGAATTACCTTCCTTTCTCTGATAGAAGCCTGAATACTCACTGACTATCTGGATGGTTGTGTTAATAAAGTAACTGGTGTAGAAATTTTCTTTCACTTAAGTGACATGTGCAGTATTGAGAAAGCTGGGAAAATATGGCAAGAAATGAAGAAGTTCGAATCTTGATGTCCCGAAAAATATTTCGGAAATCTCTCCATACGGCAGCGCATCTCCAAGTGGGATGTTGGAACCCCAAGGCGGGAGTCTCAGGCTGAGGGTTTGGGATCACAACCAAACTCTGACAGAGTGGACAACTGCTGTACTTCCACCCTCATTGCCATGGAGAGGTCATGACACTTTACTAGTCTCAAAATGGGACCAGTGTAGGTAAAAGTGTAGGAAGCACAGACATAAAATTTAAACCATCACTTCAGAGTCGCAATGTTAAGTGACAACTACTTTCTTTACATGCATTTGCATTCCTTCACCTCATTTATGACATTTCCAAATTGCCTGTCCTCCCTCAAGAAACTAGAGGCACCAAATCCTGACATGAAAGTGTGAGCGGTTAACAGTTCGCAGCAGCTTGCTGTTTTCTTCTCCAGGCCTTCATCCAACTCTGTCTTCATCAAATCATCCCTGCATGCTCCATCAACACTGTCCTTCTCCACCCTTCAACTAGCTGGCATTTGCAAACAACCAGCCTCATCCATTGCGACCAGTCCCCGGGCAAGGCTCTAGATGGCATACCTCAAATTATTAAGCTCCCAGGTGAGGAAGAGTGAATTGGCTTCCCCTTGGTCATTCACCCTTTGTTGGTCACAAAGTTAATGGATACATTAATGCTTTGAGTAAAGACAAAACACTGTGAATGCTGGAATGCTGAAAAACCTTAGGTCTGGCAGCATCAATGGAGAGAGGAAGAGTTAGCGCTTTCGGTCGGAAGACGAAGAGTCATATCAGACTTGAAACATTAACTCTGTCTCTTCACAAATGCTGTCAGACTTGCTGAGTTTCTCCAGCGTTCCCTGTGGTTTGTTACAAATGAGTTTACATTGTAAAAGGAGCATTTCATCCAGCTTTCTTGAATTAACAAAGAGAGAGTTTGTTAATTATTAGATGTGAAAAGAAATAGTGCAACATGTGCACAGAGAATGAATGGTGCGGTAAGTACAAAAAGATAAAATATATTAAAAAGTGACTGGTCTCCAAATTGTTTGTGAAGAGCAGATAGCTGAATGTTGCAGTGGATGTTATTGTTGGAATTGATGTTAGAGTTGATTCTTGGTTTTGTAGGCTGGTTAAAACTCTGGCCAGTTGTTCCCAGGGACATGTGGACCTCGAGGCCCTGGACTTGCTGGGTGTCCTGGTCAGATACAGCTCACTGACCTCATCTTGAACTTCTTAGACGGCATAGGCAGGAGGGAGGTGGACGGCCAAAAGAACTCCTGCAGTATCCCGTGTAGAGGTTTCTGGGAGTCCACTTTCTGTGTGCCCCTTGTTCTCAATGTGTGCCTCTTCCCCTGGGAGGAAGGAGCACCCAACATGAGGACATGATTCCCTTTTGCCTTGGAATTTTGCTGAGCGCCAATGGCATGAGTCATAGACAGCAGATAACTGGCAAATACTAAAGGTGTTGGACCTGCGTTTCCATGGTAGTCGCCATACTTTCTGTGGAAGTCGACAGATATGTGCACACACCACATCCGGTGTGGTGCTGATAACAGTGATGGATTCTTCCGTTCTTTGATCTAGTTTACTGACCTCCTAACAAGCCCCCTTCCTGTTCTCATGTTGGTACATTTGGACAAGGGTAATGGCCAGTTCCATGGGGTTTGTCTTCTGCCTGGGCCTGGGCAAGTGCCTGGTCTCTGACACTGAAAAAGAGGACTGCCAGAGACCAAGAGCATTTTGTCCTCAACCTCCTGCAAAGAAATGTCAGTGATGGGTTCACCAAGTTGTGCTCCTGAGTCTAATCGAGGTAGGGGAGCCACTGAGGTGGTGGAGGATGTAGGTGAAAACTTTGCTGAGGTGTATCCTCTGAGGGTGCAGTGATTTCCTTCTCAGGGATGGAGGTAAGACCTAGTGTCTCTGGGGCTGGCCTTTTTGGTGCAGAGGTTAGCTGCTGCTGCTAGTGCCTGCATAAGGGAAGTGAGTTGTGTCAGAAGGGTATGACCTTGTGCAGGTTAAGAATGTATGAGCGTGGGTGGCAATGGGAGAGCTGCGCACCGTAAGGAAGCTCACTGCATTGGTTACCCATGGAGGTCCCCAGGCTCCCACAAGTGAGTTCATGCTCAAAGAGATTACATGAGAGTTGCAGTGGGAGAGAGATCCCCTGAGGTTTGTCCGGAGGGAGGAGGGTAGCTTCTTCAGGCTAGGCATCCTTAGAAGAGACTTCACAGTGGGGTTAAAATTGAATCAGAGATAGTAGGAACTGCTGTGTTCATCCAGCTCTGCACCTTGTTGTCTCGGATTCTCCAGCATCTGCAGTTCCTACTATCTCTGAGTTCATGCTCTCTGGCCAAATTCAGAATTTATTTTGCATTTAAAATGAGGAGACTTATGTTGCTATTTCTTACCAATTCAACTTTTTAACTTCCTACTCCACCCCATGGCATCCACCATGTCCAATTCCATCCCCATCTTACTATGTGCTGTTCCCAGAACTCTTCACCACTCAGGATATCTGCCAGAAAACCGAACCCTTGTGCCTGTGCCAGCTTTGGAAGGATGCTATGCATCCGGGTAAACATTGGCAATCTGCGTTGCTCCTTTTTAGCAACATCATGGCACAGCAGCTACAAGCCGTTGTGCCCACGGCATATGGCTCATGGTTGATACACCTTTGCACTTGCAACGCCATTTTGTTATTCTTTGAGACTGTTCAATGACCACCCAACACACAGTTTATCTGTCCTTAGCTACACCCTGCCTAAACACCATCTCTAAGTCAAGATTGCTCTGTCCACAATGCCCATTGGACTTTGTTCAGTAGGAGAAATCACATACAGGCAAGGAATCACACAATCCTAAGCGCAGGCTTTTTATTTACATGCTGCAAAAGTGAATGCAAACCAAGTCAGTAACAGTTACCATTCACCCCCACAATGCAAACCAAATGTAGTATTATGAATAACAGCCATTTAACAGGCCATGATGGTCTGCTGTACCCAGCTCTCACCTATTGGAACTGGATGACAAGCAGGTTCTGGCTAGTTTGTAGTGCGCAACACAGCTGAGTTCAGTCATGAACGATATCCTTGGCCTCCTCTTGACAGGACAGCTGCTTTTGTTCTTCCGGTTCCTCTACATCTATCACATTGCCTTGCTGCCTGCTCCAATTGTGCAGAGCACAGCCACCAGGAAAGCTGCAGCACACTCTGCCTGGATGATGCTGGAGGGTGCCACACCAGACCACCATAGCAACAGAATCACATCTTCACCAGCCCTATTGTCTGCTCCACCATGGCCCCTGTGGTCGCAGTATGGGCAGAATTGTATCTATGCCCTGCATCAGTCGCATGGTGTTACGAGCCATGGTCACGGTGGGTATTCTTGGTCCCCCAGGAACAAGCTAGAAAAGGTATTTGGATCCTCAAACACACCAGCTACATGAGATTGCTCCAGAATGTAGGAGCCATGGCAGCTGCCAGGGTAGTGGGCCTTCAGGAAGTGGTCACAATGAGCACAGATCACCTGAACACTAATGGAATGGAAGCCGTTCCTATTGATGAGCACTGCAGTGTTGTGCCATGGCCATCTCAGTGCCACATGTGTGAGCAATTGATGCCACCCTGTACCTGGGGCAAGCCAGCTATGTTCCTGAATCCTACTGCCTGGGCTACAGCACTGAGCTAATCACATAGAGTAAAATGGCCCGGTATGACCTTACTCAACAGCATCATCACTGTCCTGATGGATTTGTCGGCGCACAACCGTGAGATTTCCACAGACGGCACCCATCACTCCCTGGAAGGAGTCAGTAACATACAAGGTCAGAGCAGCTGTCACCTTCACAGCCTCTGGAAGAGGGCGGTCTCTCAATCCTGTATTCCTCAGGTCCTCCTCTAGTCTCCAGCACAGTTCATCTGTCCTGAGACATACAGAGCTTGCATTGACACTGCACCTGACTCATTCCCAGCAAATGGAGTCAGTGTCAAAAACGTCTAATATTTGAGCTATCCAGAATCAGACTCGGAGTAATCATTCAACTGTTTATTGAATTCAGGCAGACCGTCATTAAATTTACATTACAGAGGATGTAACGTTGGTCTCTGGCTCTTAGTAGCATCCTTGGAAGTTGCATAAATATTGGATTATCTTTCGTTAGCATTGACCTTTATTTAAATCATTGCTGCTAACTTCAACATCATTCAGATGCCAATTTTCAATTTGTAAGGACCAATGGCATAGTACAAATTGCTTTTCACTAGCATTTGAACTCTAAGCATGTTTATTCTAACTGCATTACGAATGGATGATGAAGCAATTGCAAATTACATGTAGCTGGAGTTTGCAAATACCTACTTGAAGTATGTGCTGCTTCAAAGTCTGACCATCCAGCCAATGTGGATTCTGGACCTGGAACTGAAACTGGAACTGGAACTGGAACCCACCCTGGGGATTCTTAAAAAAGGAAGGGATTAAATTTTGATCCTCACCTGACATTTCGGGGCATTTCAGTAAAAATCCAACCATGCACACATTGGTGCCTGCCTCCACTTATTTGGAAAAATTCTGCTGTTAACTCTGTTCCGGTTTCCTTAATCTGCTGAGTATTTAGAGCATTTGGAGTCTTGTAAGTCAATTTAATAAACTAATATGACTTGTGGTTTCACTTCAAGACTGGAACAATGTGCTGAAGCCAGCTAACATGCCCTTCATTTCTGAGACTGGTTTCTATAAATATATAATGTATTTGGCAGTTGATTTTCACTAAAGTAAATCTGGAGTTTGTATGTATTTATCTTATGTGTTTTTTAAAAACCATGCCAGCCTGGTTAGCTCACTGGTCATGTCTATTTTTAGAAGTGCAATTTCTTTGCTGAGATTGAGATGAATTAAAATGTACTTACTTTTGATTAAAGTAACATCCTGGTAAAATGAGGCAATGAATTTGTATTTAAAGGAATTCGATCAACATAAAGCTTGCGAAGCATCACAAAATTTGTCAGATGGCTTAATATAATGCACTATAGGTTTGATGGTTTAAACTGCTCTTGCACAGTTAAAAAATACATTGTGTTTTTCCAAAACAAGTATATTATCTTGTTCTGCGCTGCATTTGGTCAAACTGACAGCTTTATTTCTCAGATATTTCATTGGTGTCTGAAATACAACAGTGGAAATTTTCATTATATAAATTCTAGCAGTCTGGTTAATAAATCCAAGAGGGTTTGTATAGTGCAAGTAGGTGTGAGCTACAGAATAATATCTTATGTGAAAGTATTGGGTTGGAAAGGGCTTGCTTGCTACAAAAGTCTCTATGTAAATTAAAGTAGTTGTTGCAAATAGGTTGTAGAATTAGTAAGTTTGTTAAAATGGGTGATACGTTTTGGGGATGGAAATTCTCAGAATGCTTGATCTACAACACAAGAGTGAGAGCAACAACACTGAATGTTGTGTGTTGATAACTTATAGAAAATTTCTGAATACCTCTAGCCATTGTTTGCGTGCTCGAGGTTGATTTACTCTGCTTTTCTATCTCTTTGTTTCACAGTATTATTAAACTTAAATTGCATTTGCAAAAATGTAGACTTGCAATTATATCAAGTCTTTTATGACTACAGGACTTCACAGAGCAGTTTACAGTTCATAAAATAATTTAAGTATAACTTAATTATTTCAATGTTGAAATACAGGAAATGTGGCAGACAATTTGCACACAACAAACTTCCTCGAACAGGAATGAGATACATCACCAGATAATCTGTTTTAGTTCTGGCAAGTGAAGGATAAATGCTGGCCAGGGCCCTGAGGAGAATGCCTTAGCTCTTTGAATTGTGTTTTAGGATTGGATAGGCTGTGACCTCTGGTCAGTACCTAATCCAAAAGGTGGCACCTCCAATAGTGCAGCTTCAGTACTGCATCGAGTTGTCAGCCTGGATATTGCCATCAAGTCAACAGAGCAAGAGGTGAATCTTGGTAACAGTGATCCACAGCTGAATCATATGACTCAAGGTGGATGGAGCACAGGAGATTAGAATTTACATTTAGTAGCTGGAGAACACCTAACACGGTGTCCTGTGCCAGTGGGGAGCTATCTTTGCCATGATTTCACCTTGTGCAATTTCCATTGGCCGGAGGATCCCTGCCTGGGTATCGTGGGAAGGATTCTGAAGCTACACCCAGCAGGGAGTCAGAGCAGAAGTTGAAAACATTGAGGATAACCCCAGTGATCAGAGAAAGACGACAGAAAACCTTGAGAAACAAAGTGACTGGCAAAAACACAGCGTGTGAACAAAGCCTCCAATCAGAGTGCGCAATGCAATCCCAGTTTGCAATTTCCAGGAATGTTTAAATCCACGCGGCAGAGAAGTGACAAAATTGGCAACAATCATTTTTCCTGCTGAAGAAATGCTTCATGTTTGATAGCGAAAGCCAAATAAAGAGCAGGTCAGTACTAGTCACAGTGGGCAGTATTGTGGATGATATGCTGGCAAAGCAAGGGATGAACAAAGACACTGCCTCTTACAAAGATAGAATCAGGGCTAATGACTCATATTGTTGTGCTCAATGAAAAGTATAATTCAACAAGCAAAATTTCATCAAAGGAAAAAATATCTGGCATAAAGCATAGACTTGGTTATTAATGACCTTTACCATTTGGCGGATAATTGTGATTACAGAACATTAAAGAGCAATTTTATCTTGGATGGAATAGCAGTTGGGTGTTTTAGAAAAATCCCTTTCAGACTTGCTATGGTCTAGGGCAGACATGATGTTGATTAAGGCTGTGCAGTTGGCCATACAGGCTGAGATAAGGGTGCAGCATTGAGTTTTGAGAGAGAGAAAAATCCCATGGGGAACAGTATTTGAAGCTTTTTCGTTTGGGGTGCAAAACCAAAAGTGCATTGAGACAGAAACAGAAGCTAGAGAACTGTGAAGCCAAAGTACAGGATGCCCATTTTACAGCATCTGGCATGCAGCAGATAGAAAGTACACTGGTGCAATGTTTGTTCCGTCTGAACTGTAGACTGCCATATCAGTCATTTGAAGAAGGTACTTCATTTCCATATGTTTTTAAACCTCAAACAGAGGGAAAAACCCTCTAAAGAGAAATGAGAAAGTAGGCAGGTCACCTTTCTTTGGCAAAATCAAGGAAGCAAACAACTTCTGGAGCGTTAACACAGGGGTCAATTAGGAACAATAATTTTAATATTGATACAGGAATGGGAGTCAGAATTCTTTCTAATGACAGGAATGATTGAATCAAATAACACTGCAACTATCACTAATTCAACTTGACAGGGCAGGAGGGATCAAATGGATGGTTAGAGGGTAGTTGAATGCGAGATTGAAAGATAAAGATAGACACAAATGTCAGTCAGAACCAAGAATGTTTGTTATTAAGCAGTGGACCACGTATAGATTTTAAATTATTTTTTAAAATTGAAGAAGTTGTCAACTTTGGTGTGTCGCATTGTCAAATGCCTTCTGGAAATTGTGCTACAATATATTCACTTGTGTCTCCTTTATGGTGTGTATTACTTATTCAAAGAATTCCAATAAATTAGTCAAACATAATTTTTTTTTCACAAAACCATTTTGACTCCTGGCCCATCTCAGGATCCTCACCTTCATCTTCCTTCTCGGAGATTTCTCTCACTCCTGCAACTCCTCCGTAGCCAAGAAAACCACCCTTTGGTGACTGAGATGGTGGAGGGCATAGCACGCCACTATGATACGGGCACACTTCCTTAGGTATACTGCATGCCATCTCCTGAATGGTCCAGGCATTGGAACTTCACCTTTAGGAGGCCTAGGACCTGTTCTACAATGGCTCTGATTGAAATGTGGGCAACATTGTAACTCTTGATGGAAGTCTCAGGATTTCTTAAGGGTGTTATTGGCTAAGTGTGGCGAGGGTATCCATTGTCACCCAGCAACCATTGTTGTATGGGCAGAGGACTGCTGGGACCCGAGTGGTCCAGGATATATGAGTCATGGTAGCTCCCTGGATATCTAGCGTGAACCTGCATTATGTGGTTGTTGTGACATTAAAGGAGTAGAATTCTTTCCCATTAATATAGACTTTTGGTTTATTATAGAGTGATCTCATTGGCAATGTGGGTGCAATTAATTTGCACCTTGAACCTATTATCAGAGTAAAGCCTAATTTCCCAGCACCTAATGTCCCTGCACAGAAAGGGAAAGAGATGAATTGATGGGCTTTTGTGAAGACAGCATCAGTGATTTCCAAGATGTGCTTTTGAATGGAGGACAACAAAATACCAGAGCTCCCAGCAGCTCCCTGAAATTATCCACTGGCAAAAAAATTCAAGGATTACTGGAATGGCAGTGCCATCTAGTCCTTGTGGCAGAAGCAGTTGGCCTAGGCATGATTTGATGAATTCGGACATGCCCTGTTCTCTCTTACTCATTTGCAGATAACCTGAACACTCTGTTCCATGCAGAACTCTCCTCCTCCTGTGTGATGGCTCTCACCTATGGCCTCCCCCTTTGGAAGCTGGGTGCCGGTTGGTGGCAGCTGTTGACATTGTTGTAACAGATGGGGTTGTCTCTACTTTCTTTTGCAGCACCTCCTTTGCGGTATTAGGATCACAAGAAGAACTAGTGGCTTGACCTCTGCTGTGCTTCCTCAGCTTGCTGCAGATCCGTGAAAACAGCGAGTGAAAGCACACAATCTTCGGAAAGGGATGCTCCATCCCTGACATCCTCCCGCATCAAGCTCCAGGTTATGCCCTTATAGAAGAGCAGTGTTCCGCCTTGTCAAGGTTCACACAGTGTGCACTCCATTGGATTCTGCCTTGCTGTGTTTGTTAGGAGGAATGCTCCTTGTCACCAACCTCACAGGAGCTTGCGGCATGTGGTACTGCAGGATTACCTTCATGCCTGACAGGAGCTCTTTCCCGTGCACATTAAGAATTCTGACCTCACTTAAGGTAGTACAATAATGTGCTCATGTGGCTTTGGAATGAAACATTTGGAAGGAGGCCATCTGCAAAACCTTTCAACCCCACAAAATGAGCTCAGTTATCCTGTCCCGTTGTGTGTGAGGATATGGTAGCTGCAATGTGATGGCTTGCAGTCTTTAAGACTATGTGCCTTGGCTAATGGGGTATTAAGTGAATGTGTCTTGCTCCATTGATTCTTGCAGACGTCAGAGATTACAAGATGTCAGTTAGATTACAATGTACTGTAATTCAGTGTTTCATGAGGTGAGGTCAGGATTGGATGGTGTTAGGAATGTTGTGATTCTGCTAAACTGTAAGTTGAAGGCAGATGTATAGCAATGTGGCATCACTGAATTCATGACTGAAACTTTTAAAATGCTGTGACACTGAAGTGCTTTTCTCCTCAGGTATGTTTTATACGGTGGGCATCTCTGAGACCCTTTGTTTTGAAAACAACATCAATGGCACTAATTCTTTTATGTAAGCTAAATACACAGTTGATTTTTGAATCAATATAGTGAGGTTTAGCTTATGGGTTCAGAGCAGTGACTTGCAGACTGTTCATATGCCTCATGAAACACCTTACTTTCTTCATGTCCGTCATGTCTGGTGCTCCATGTGTCCCTCTCCCTTGTTTCAGTTGAATCTCTTTAAGTGACCATTAATGTGTCCATTTTATACCCAGAGCTCTGGTCTCTCGAGTTGCTGATGCCCTTGATGGTCCCACTCCCCACCAATACCAAAGCAATGTGATCACAATTTAACTTGATCCCTATTTGAGACCATCCAATCCCCAGTCTTCTCCTGTTAGATCTCAACCTATGATATTCGATTGCCTCATGATTGTTACCGTTCCCTAAACCACCAAGTACAATCAGATCAGCCTTCAGTCTTCAGCCACCTGCAGCCTTGACAACGCAATGATCTGATCCTGGATTATGGATGACCCAATCTGTGACTGAATATGACCCAACCCCTGGAGAGACACTTTTCAGTACATCTTTGGCTGACCAGGGCTCAACACTCTCCTCCAGGTTGAATTTCCGGACTGGGTTTACTTAACTGCTGGAGTAGAGAGATGCAGAGACATGGACTTGTGTTACACTAACTGCCTGACTGATTGATTAATTGTGACCAACAGCTCCAAACTAGAAATGGCACAACTCTCAGACTGCCTTTTGCAAGCCCTCTGAATGACTGGATTCTAACCTTAGTAACTATGTCTCCCCATTTCCTTTTCACATCACCATGCTCTCTAAACCCATGCAGAGTGGTTTGCAATGAAAATTGCTGCCATATGCACTGTCCCTTACACAGTGTGCCATATAGCAACATGTATTTACCTTTCTCATTGGCAGCCCAAAGCTCCTGCTTTGTCTTCTCTGCTTATGCCTCTCTTCAGTTCTAATCAGCCTGCTGTGCTTTCTGAGCTTAAGTGCCACCTGGAACCCAGAAAGCTTATGGTGGTGCATTGTCATTGCCCAATTGGATGGAGCAATGATCCATCATACCTCAGGGAGGTGCCCATTATTGCTGCAGTGGTTCCAATGAAACTGAACAGAAGGAACATTACAAAGGTATCAGTAAAGACAGTGAAAGCTGTGTACCCACCCAGGCGTGAGGCAGAAGACTGACAGGATGTGTGCTTGGTTTATGTATTATGAAGGCTTATGGTCTTATTGCCTTCTGGAAGTTAATTCTAGTGAGCAAGATAATTAATGAGATATAAATATGTGCATGTAGGCTTCTCACCACTGGATATTGAGAAAGTGATCTCGCCATGAAAGGAAAGAAAACTAAATTGTGAGGGTTTGTTTTGACAGCAAGAGTTTGATTATTGACCTCTCATTGAATTAGTTCCATCAGACCATAAGACATAGAAGTGAAGGTAGTCAATCCAGCCCATTGAGTTTGCTGCACCATTCTATAAGATCATGGCTAATCTGATGATCGTCAATTCCACTTTCCTGCGTTTACCTCCCCACCCCCAACCCTTGATTCCCTTATTGATTAAAAATTTGTCTATCTCAGTATTGAACATATTTAATGATCCAGCCTTACCAGGCTTCTGTGGTAAAGAATTCCATAGACTCACTACTCTCCAAGAGAAAAAGTTCCTCCTTTATTTCTGTCTGTAATGTGCGACCACTTATTCCGAGATTATGGGTTCATCAAACTCGACATTACTCCCGGCACCTCAGGGAGTGGAAAAATCATGCTTCACCACAAAAACACTACAAAGTGCAAACCTTCCAAGCATGTAACCATGGAAGAGTTGCATAGCGCTGCTGGTAGATGTGTCTCAACATTTCACAGAATCCCTACGGTGTGCAAGCAGGTCATTCAGCCCATCGAATCCACACCAATCTTCCAGAGAACAGCCCATGTAGACACACCTCATCCCTGTAACTCTGCATTTCCGGTGACTAATCCACCTAGTCTGCTCATCCCTAGACACTATGTGCAATTCAGCATGGCCAATCCACTTAATCTGCACATCTTTGGGCTGTGGGAGCAAACCAGAGCACCTGGAGGAAACCCATGCAGATAAGGGGAGAATGTGCAAACTCCACACAGTTGCACAAGGGTGGAATCGAACCACAGTCCATGGCGCTGTGAGACAGCAATGCTAAACACTGAGCAACTGGTAATTTGGTAACTGCTAATACCTATTTGAAATTGCTGAGATTAGTGAACTGCATGAGTGGCTGATTAAAGCAGGAAATGTGAGGTCTTTCCCATTACAAGCTGCATTCTGGAGCTGATCTGCTTTAGTAAGGAGGTATCAAACAGACAGATACTTTGCAGGAATGAGTATCGCAAGCGCGGAAACATAGAGAGATTTCAACCAGAGATTTCAGAGCTGAAAGGGAGTCCTATTGACTTTGATTTTCTCGCAACAGCTGCTTCCAATACTGCTGAGTATCTCCAACATGTCCTGTTTTCCTTTGAGAGATTTCAACTGTTGTGCTAGCCAGACAGGAAGCAGGCAATATCAGCAAGGAGGAATTTTCCTGCCCTGTGTCCTGCCCATTCATGTCAGCACACACACGGTTAGGGATTTCCAGCTCCAGGGAAATGTTTTAAGTGAATTAAAGTGGTCAGATGTGAACTGCCACCAAAAGAGTGTGTGCATTGAAGGATAAAATTAAAAAGCTTTGTGGGATTTTCTTCTGGAAAAGTGGAAATGGGATTGTGAGTTTATGTGGATTTAAACCTCCTAAAATTGTTGTGTCAAGATCCCTACGTCATGTGAGTTTGTGTGGGATCAGGTTGAAGATGAAACTTAAAAAATAGAAATATAGATGTGGGGGGAGCCCTCTTAGATCTGTCAAGTGGGGAATATAAATCCAATGGAGGACTGGAGGACCGTTTTTTTTTTTTTTAATTGTTTTTAACTTTCATTTTTGGAATTCCCCAGCCCGAGGATCTGTTTCCAACCTATCACTATCTTAGCAGAGGTGACGAGATCCCACCCCCAGACCCGCCCCTGGGGAAAGAGTCTACAGGCAGATGATCAGCTCTTTCAAGAACATGCTGAATGTTTTTGTGCTGAACAGTGCCCCTGGAGCTTCGGTTTCACAGGGCAACTCATTGTTGACATCTGCAACCTCCAGGAACTCAGCCCCTTCCCAGAGGAGCAGATGAACATGTATTAACCTTTGCCATCAAGTTGTCAGTTTTTGAATGGCCCTCTCAACAGCCTCTTCCTAAAGTTGTGTGCTCCCTCCCCCTGTGAAGAGAGACAAGAGTTATGACTGTTTGCAATGGTTTGTGTGGATAGGAGGTGGGAAGGACAACATTTGTGCAAAATGGCTGGGTGCAAATGGGTAACAGAATGAGAGTTGAAGGATGTGTTTCCTGCTTAGATGAGTGAGTCATGTACCTAGAGAGAAGTATGTGGAGCCGCGAGATGTGTTAGCCTGAGGAGATATGTGCAGCGGGATGTTGGGAAGACAGAAAATGGTGCATGGCAACTGACAACATTATGGCACTCAGCTTTCCCATGCTCCTGTGGTCCTGCATCTTGGTGCATTGTCCACAGCTTGAAAGGACCAGAATTCCCGTGCTGCTCCTCTGTCAGTTCCACATATGCCTGTTTGCCTAGATAGGTTGTCATCTTGCTCCTCATTTTCTGAATAGTCACCGCACTGTAGCCCCTTAGATCTTGCAGCAGGATATCCAAGTACAAGTGAGAGATCTGGGGCACAGCCTTTTCTTCATGCCCATGATTGTTGTGGTACTCAAAAACTCATGAGCTGGCAGCCCTTTGTAATCCACAGGGTGGTTCCTTCGTTTAAAAATCCTCCCTTCAACAGAATGGGTGTGACATTTAGTATGGTCTCCCTGATTGGTTGGTCAACTCAAAACGGGTTGCTAATCCCATGACTGAGTAAAAGAGCCATGATTAGGCCTGGTCATCGGTTAGTCAGGCCCTCAAACTGAAAACGATTCTACCACTCTGGCAGCGAATTAAGTCTGGAAGATTCTGTGCTTTAAGTTCAAATGTTAGTTTTGCTTTAGAGTTCAAAAATTCTCACTGTTTAGATAAACAGTCAGTATTATAGAACAAGAATACTTTTTGCCATTATTGAACTTCAGCTTGCTTTCCAATATATACAACAAAATCATAGCAGCTATTTTGTCAGACTTGTGAGAAATTCGAAGATTTTGGCACAGTGGGCCAGTGAAAACATTTGTTTCAAAATATTCTAGCCAACTAAAATGGTTAATTGATTTCTAATTCAATTTAAGATATTCAATGTCTGATATAGCCTTTATGGGCATAGCTAAATATAATAGTGAGTCTCAGATGGGCAGAGTTTAACTGTAGTCATGGAATGAGGGTCTAGACAGTAGGGGGAGCACTGGCATGAAGCCAAAGCTATTTATCACAGCTGGACTGAGCATTCCCCTGTGGCTTGCAGCACCCTTTAAGTTTACTGGGAAAGTTTGCACTGGTTTTTAATAGGATGGGCCTTTTTTAAAAGAGGTGGTATGGACTCTGTCTGGCATGTGAGAGTCAGTTCACCTCCATTAAATACCATCTTTGGATCAAATCATTGGCATGGCACATGATTTACCTTGTAATTTTAATAGCATATCTTCATCGACTATAGGCTTCATTGTGAAACCAGCAGTACTTTATCTTCTCTCTTTCTCCTTCCATCTGTCTTGATAATTTTATTCTATTAACAACAACTATTTGTAATTCATAATATCTTTAATTTTAAGCGTACGGCTCAAGGCATTTTGCAGGAGCATGATCAACGAAAATTTGACACTAAGGCCCATAAAGAGTAATTAAGTTGATGGTCAAATATTTGATCAAAAGGTGTCTTTTAAGGCACATTTCAAAGGAGGAGAGAGTGAAAATGAGATAGAGACATTGTTGCGTATGTGGTCTTTAATTATTATCTTGTAATAAGATTGAACAATGAAGTGTATATATCTTGAAATAAATGACAGTAAGGTTTACTTTCAATGATTTATTTTACTTGTGTTGACTCACTTCTTTTCTTAAATTTAAAATGTAGATTTTAAAGAAGTCATGTACTGAAGTTTTGCACGTGGAACCATCTTCTGTATGTGCTGGACGTAAGTAAATGTGCTCGCGATGTGTTGGAGGTTATAATACTTGATGGACAATGTGCGGTTGAATGGTGACTACTGTCAAGTGCCACAGCAAAACACCAAAAACCAGTATTGTAATAGACCAAAACTGAGGGATTGCTGATAGCCAGTTAAAACAGAACTTAGACCTTAAATATATGTAAATTAAGTTAGCTAATGCCTGTTTTGGTTCTCCTGTCAAATAATACCTTACAATGAGCATAGGAAAAGATGGGCCTGTTTCATTAACATTTCATCAGTGGTTATTATAGCCAAAAAAATAGCCATTTGTTCATTTTAATTAAATTTTTTTCCACATGAAGCCAGAAGGTAACGCAGTATTCTATCCTACTCCATAGTAATGCGATTGGTAGCCCACCCACTGCCCCTTTGCTGAAACTACTCGTCCCAGGCTAGTAGGCCGTTGTTGTTCCGAAAGAAAGTTGGAGTCTAATCTGCCACCCATTGTCATTTCCAGGCTTCAAAATTGGGACCAGATGAATTTTCACCACTATTTTATGAAGGAGAAGGGAGCATCAGTAAATGATGTTCCTTCCTTATCTTTGTTAAGGAGGCCTGCCCATCATATTTTCATTCCAGGAAGATGGCAGTAAGGTGAAATTGTGTATGCTGCCTCTGGAGATAGACCTGATGGCAAAGGAGGTGGGCAGCTGGCAAAACTAGAAGGCCCACCTCTATTTAGTGGGATGTCGGCTAAGTTGTCGTCTTGACTGACAGGTTGGCACAGTGGTTAGCACTGCTGCCTCACAGCGCCAGGCACCCGGGTTCGATTCCAGCCTTGGGTGACTGTGTGGAGTTTGCATGTTCTCCCCGTATCTGTGTAGGTTTTCTCCGCCTGCTCCGGTTTCCTCCCACAGTCCAAAGATGCGCAGGTTACGTGGATTGGCCATGCTAACTTAGCTACAGTGTCCAGGGATGTTTAGATTAGGTGGATTAGCCATGGGAAATGCAGGGTTACAGGGATGGGGTAGGTGGAATGCTCTTCAGAGAGTCAGTGTGAACTTGTTGGGCTGAATGGCCTGTTTCCAAACTGTAGGAATTCTATATACAAAAATGTTTATTGAATGACACTGAGTTGAGTTCAAGCAATGTGATTTTTAAAATTCCTGCCTTGTTTACAAATTCTTCTGTGGCCTTGCTCCTCCCTATCTCTGTTTTTCACCAGTTCAACAGCCCTCTGAGAAATCTCACCTCCTTTAATTTTGGCCTTTCACGCATCCCTGATATTAATGACTCCACCATCAGTGGCTGCACCTTCATTTGTCTATGCCTTAAGCTCTGGAATACCCTTCCTACACCTCTTTTTGCCTGTCTCCTTGACTTTACTCCTTTAAGACACTACTTAAAAGCTACCTCTTCAACCAGCTTTTGGTTCATCTGCACTTTTGCAGCTTGCCATCATGCTTTATTTATAAATAGGTGTGAAGTACCTTTGTTTTTTTTTGACAAGGTTGAATATAGGGGATGTATGGAATGGACTTTGGAGATTGGATGTCTTGGGAGAGTTGGAATTGGAACTGGAAAAGGTTTAAAAATGTGTGGAAAGGGGATGATACGTGATGGATGAAAGGAATGGAGTGATTATTGCATAGGAAAGTGGAATGACATGGGGCAGTTGTTTAAGTAAGTTCTGTTGCAATAAAGATGCTGTTTTCACTACAAATGTTTTATGGATCACTACTAACATTACAATAATCTGAATTCTACAGCGTGATTCATTCCAGTTCTGTCTGGTAAATTGAATCCAAATACAAAAGGAATCATTCAAAACCTAGCCTCCAGCTGTATTTCTGAGCTTTGCACGGGGTAACAAATAAAACAAGTTTATTCTATCACAAAGTACCGGTGTTAGTGCAAAATTAATAGCGTGCAATTGAATATAGACAAGAAGGATAAGTAACAATGCAAAATTCTACATATTTCTTTTTCATAATGGGCTTGGGGAAAGGAAGTTTTCAACTGAACTTCCAATGTCGAAAATCTGAAAATTTATCAATGGAAATGACTGATTTTGTGCCTCTCTATCTTCTCCAGATACGTGCAAGTGTCTTTACTATACAGTGTAAGATTGCTAATAAACTAACTTTGTAGTAAAGGGAATTTTGCTTCATTCTGATTGTAGCAGAGTACAGCTGCGGTTCAAAGCTGCTTTTAAAAGCTTTTTGGATAGTCTGGGCTATTCATAAATTTTTTGTGATGAGCTCTGCAAAATATTAAGAATTTATAGTGTGTTTTTCTGGTTGCCACAGTACAGTAAGGACGTGAAGACTTTGGAGAGGGTGCAAAAGAGATTTACTGGGATGTTGCGTATTATTATCAGGACAGATTGGACAGATTAAGATTGTTTTTGCTTGAGCGTCAGAGGCTAAGAAGTGACAAGATAGAATTGTGAGAGGCATGGATAGAGTGGTTGGTCAGAGTCTTTATTCTGGGGCGGAAATGTCAAATACTAGGTTGCGTAGGTTTAGGGTGAGGGGGGCAAGTTTAAAGGAGATGTGCGAGGAATGTTTTTTACATAGAGGGTGGTAGGTGCCTGGAACTCGTTGCCAGGGGAGCTGGTAGAAGATGATACGTTAGTGAACTTTAAGAGTCATTTAGACAGACACACATGAACAGGCAGGGAATGGAAAGATACAGATCATGTGCAGACAGGTTGGATTGGTTAAGAATCGTGGTCGACACAGACATGGTGGGCTGAAAGGCCAGTTCCTGTGGTGTACTGTTCTGTGTTCTGTTTGTTTGGGAGTCGGGATCTTTGAATTTCTGTCAGTTCCTTCTTGCTCAATGCTAAAATATGATGCAGATAATTTTGATATTGGTTGGTCTTTTCTAACAGTCAATATTCTAGCTGCCTGTTATACATTTTTCCCAATTTTCATTTCCGTTGATGGCAGGAGAAATATATAATGACTGGTTGGTTTGTGGTTTTCCTAAAGATAAAAATACCTTTGAGACATATAACAAGTAGCTTGACTATTATTTGGGCACAGATTAAACACGATGCAATAACACTCTGTGAATCATTAGAATGTTAAAACTGAGATGGGAAGTTTGTACAAACTATTTGCCAGTGCATTTATGAAGCACAAAAGAATTCAGCAAATAATATTAAAAACACTATTTAAAATTACTATTAGCAAACTATGTAACGGGTTAATTACCAATTTTGTGAAAAAGTAAGTCCTTGAAAATGTACAAGTTTTGGATCGATAAGTTATAGAGACATAGAGATATCCAGCATGGAAACAAACCCTTTGGTCCAATTCGTCCACGCTGACCAGATATTCAAGATAAATCTAGTCCCGTTTGCCAGTATTTCGCCCATATCCCTTTAAGCCCTTCCTATTCATATACCCATCCAGATGCCTTTTTAAATGTTGTAATTGTACCAGCCTCCACCACTTCCTCTGGCAGTTCATTCCATACACGCACTACCCTCTGCATGAAAAAGTTACCCCTTAGGTCGCTTATATCTTTCCCCTCTCATCTTAAATCCATGTCCTGTAGTTTTGGACTCCTCCATCCCGTGGAAAAGTTCTTGCCTATTTACCCTATCCATGTCCCTCGTGATTTTATAAACCTTTATAAGGTCACCCCTCAGCCTCCGACACTCCAGGGAAAATAGTCCCAGCTTATTCAGCCTCTCCCTACAGCTCACACGCTTCAACCCTGGCAACATTCTTGTAAATCTTTTCTAAAACCTTCCTGAGTTGATAAATGAAAATGAAAGATCAGTTCTCAAAGAAGATTTCTCTTCCTCCCCCATTTGGCCTTAGCTCAACGAAATGCAATGATTTTGTCACTGCCAGGGATGGTGATGGAGGCACATACAATCGGGGCATTTAAGGGACTTTCAGATAAGTACATGAATATGCAAGGAATGGAGGGATATGGACCAATGGTAAGCAGAAGGGATTAGTTTCATTTGGCATCATGTTCAGCACAACATCGTGGGCCAAAGGGCCCACTCCTGTGCTGTACAGTTCTGTGTTCTATGTTCCATACTCCTCGGTATCAACTGGGAACAGAGATAGTTGAGGACTACCTTAATTAGAATATATATCCTCCCTTGGCAATGTTCAGGAATTAGACATGTTGGTCTAGTTGTGGTTTCAATAAATTGTAATATTTTTTGCACAGAACTGAGTAAGGTATTGATACTATCTTGTGCATGTTCAGTATAATCAAATTCTCCTTACTGTGATTTGGTATTTCTGTACTTACAGAAGAATTTAAAGTTGTGCTAAGAGGAAATGGATTCACAGCAGGAAAAGGCATAGATTTTATCTTATGTAGATACTACATAAATGCTTCAATGATTATAAGTAAGTATGTCTACACACCTGTGTTAATTTCAAAATATTGTTACTGATAATCACTTAGCTTTATGGACATTTTCATTTTTCAATATTCACAATAATGGTCATTAAAGCCTGAAAGCTACAGCAAGGAAATGATTATAACTTAAGGAACCACAAGTTTATTCTTTTGGGTCAAATGACACTATGGTTAAATGTTTTGCAAAGTTTTCTCTGGCTATTGTAATTCAGAGAGCTATGTGCTTGGTAGAGCTGTCCCACAGCTTGGCGTTGTCTGTAAGGAATGATTCCATGAGTATGAGTATGCCCCAGATGCCATCATGTCCATGATTGGGTAAGTCCGGTCTCACTGGCAGATCAGACCAATCAGAGGGGTGACTCAGTAGTATATAGTTGAGAGGGTGTTGCTAACTCTTCTCCATATGAGGTCTTAAAGCATCAGGCCGAACCATGGGAAAGGAAGCCTTCTGCAGATTAACTAACACGCCATCCACACCCATCTCTACCTCGATTGATGAATCACTACTTTTCCATCTTGGAAAAAACATGGAAGTGGCAATGAGGAGTGCATGGATCCAGAATGTGCACCGGGTGGGGAATCTTCAACATTCATCACCAAGAGTGGTTGAGTAGCAGCACTATTAACCGAGCTGGCTGAGCTCTAAAGGACATTGCTGCTAGTAGTCACAGGCAGTGAGGGAACCCACAAGAGGGAAACACTGGCTTGCCTTTGACGTTATCAATTTACCTGTTGCAGATGCATCTATCCACATCAGTACCAATTAGTCCAGGTGAAGACAAAATCCCGTCTCTACATTTAGGATACCCTTCATTGTGTTGTGCTAAATGGGAGAGGTTGTAATGCAGCTCAAAACTGGGCATCCGTGAGCCATTAGCAGCAGGAGAATTGTATTCAAACGCAATCTGAAACATAACGGTTTGGAATATACCCCATTCTACCATTAGCGTAAAATCAGGAGAACAACTCTGATTTGATGAAGAGTGTAGGAGTGCATGCCAAGTGCAACACCAGGCATAACTGAAAATCGGGTGTTAACCTGGTAAAGATACAACACTGGAGTATTTCTGTGCCAAACAGCAGAAGCAGCATGGGATACACAAGCTGATAGTAATGCTGGACAAGGCAGATCCCAGAATAAAACCTAACTATATTTTTTGCAGTTGGTTAATGTGGTATTTAGTCAATGAAACATGTTCACATAAGGCTGCAGATGGAACTTCAACAGCGGAACATAGGTTTATTCAACAAAAGAAGGAAAGTTGCATACAGAGGACTGAAAACCTTAATACAGATGGTAAAATAAAGTTTCAAACTTTTTCCCAATATTATCCATTTACCCAATTCCATAGAAATTTCACTCCTACCTCAATTCTAAGTTTTTGCTACACTGACTCTTCCCAGTTGCTTTTCTTCGGACTGCAGAGATAGATTTATGATTCTCACGGAGTCTGCTGGTGTGACTCTTTCATAATTATGATACCCTAAATATTTTCAGTTCTAACAACTTAAAGATTTCTATCCAAACCTTCCCGGTTTGGATACTCCATAGACGAAAACACTACAGCTAGGGGGACTGCTTTGCATTAACTTAAAGCTTGATTCCTTGAGTAGGAGAAACTGTTGTACCTGTTGTGAGATCAGTTACCCGCTGGAGCATGTCTAGTCTTTGACCTGCTGTTGTATCCACTGTGTTTGTATGGCTAGTCCATTTCTGGTCAATGGTAAGCCCCCAGGATGTTATTGTTTGGGGATTCTGTGATGATAACGCCATTGAATATCAAGGAGCAATGATTAGATTCCCTGTTGTTAGATATAGTCATTGCCCAGCACCTGTGTGGGGACTTGTTATTTGCCAATTGTTAATCTGAGCCTGGATACTGTCCAAGTCTTCCTGCATTTGGACAAGGACTGCTTCAGTATCTGATAAGTCATGAATGGCACTGAATATTGTGAAAATTTCAGTGAGTGACTCCACTTCTGACATTATGATGGAGCAAAGTTGATTAATGCAGTTATCATTGTAGGATCATTGTAGATCCCAACTTGATTATAAGGGAGGGCAGGACGAGGCTCAAAGAGAAGAGCAGTTTAGTGGCTTTAAGTAACCTCATATTGGGACCATCGACAGGGGGCACAGTGTCTGCCTGCAGGCGACACTGCCTGTCTGTGATAGATTTGTGTGCCACCCAATTTATCTCTGAGCCACCACTGAATTGCAGAACTGGATGTCAGTCAGCTCATTAATAAGCTGGGAATCCTGCATCATCCTGTTCTGTCCTCCCACTTAATCATGGGAGGTTTACCACTGCTAGAAGAATGACACGGGTCCCCAAACTACGTTTAAGTATTCCCAGCCACCATGTGTCCCACTGCACAGGCTACATTAAATCTAGCCCATAATATTCTCATGTTTAGAAACACACAGAAACAATGCTTGAGAATTATTTTTCATTGATAAAGTAGGTTTCTTTGAGAGAAGTCATGAAATATGCATTTTCTTTCTCTACCTTGGAGCAATCGAATTTAGTCCATTTTGTTGTATTTGAATTTTGAAGTTAATTTGTAGAATACATCCATTGATTTTATATTAATCTGTGTTATTCTTGCTGCAAAGTTTAACATTTTCTTTGTAACAAAAATGCTTAATTTAATACTTTTGGAATCAAGTTTGTTCGTTAAATGGCTCAGTATAAGGAATTCATGCAATGATTCATTTTCCAGCTGAGAGACCAACGAACATGGTGACGGATAATTATCTGCTGTGCCCAGCACCCACGCTACAGGAAGCAGGCCAGTAAGTACACAATTCATATTCGTCTGAATTAAAAATAACCATACATTAACTGAATATTGTTGAATCTCAATTCATTCTGCCCTGCTTCCAGTGTCATTGTTGTTCACTACTTTACGTTGTATCTGAGTGAAAAAGGTTTGTATTGCATTTGATATTTAACCAGAGTGAGGATCAGAAACCTTGTTCACCTTAATAGTTTCATTAATGATGGTCTACCACTGCCTTCCACATTCGGGTATGCAATGAGGAAGCAGCTCCCTCATCTACTTCAGTCAGAACAAGAACTGATCCCGCACTGTTGGCAATATTCTGAACAACATGCTGGCCAGCTGGTTAACCAGGCCAACCATCTGCCCAAAAGATGTTTGCAAAGTTTTGAAGGATTCCTTGTGACGGATCCTGGCAAACCCCCAGAATGTGAGAGTGGTAATAAGTGGTTACTTTGAATCGGTCTTTGAGAGGGGACGTAAAAACAAAAGTCAGACTGGCAAAGGGAGAAAATGAGGAAAAATTGGTGGTTAATGGGAACCCAGAAATCTTCTACCAACTATTGTTTTCTTCGCATTTACGGTGTGTGGGCATCACCAGTTGGGCCAGTACATGTTGTCCATCCCTAGTTGTCCATAGTGGTACCTAGCTGGGGATGACGTAAATCCTTGAATTGCTACAGTCCCTTTGATGTAAACATGTAAATAGTAAACGTTTATTCCTGTTGACTGTGCTAAGCCAAACTAGTGCATTGCATTGTTCTAAGTTACCAATTTGATATAATCCTGTAGGAAGTAAGGGAGTTCAAAACAAAAGTGTCTATCATCATGCTACTGGGGGCGTTTCTATAAACTTCAGAAGAGCAAGAAAGAGAGAGAGGAGAGTGTAGCTTCAGGAAAATCACAGAGATATGTATGAATTCTCATATGATTGATTACCCACATGCTGAATGGAATCATTTAGAATGAAGGGTAAGTAGGGGGATGAATTCCTGAAATGTGTTCAGGAATATTTTCTTGACCAGTGTGTCCTTGGTCCAAACGGGAAGGAGGCATTGCTGGATCCGGTGAGTCAACTGGAGTCCGAGTGTGAGTACTCGGGTAAGAATAATCAGTGTGTCACAAGGTCTAGGTTAGCCATGAAGAGCAAGGAAGAATCTAAAGTAGAACTTCTACATTAGAGGAGAGTTAATGCTACTAGAATGCTGGAGATCTAGAGAGGGTAAAATTGAACCAAAGATTGATGGTGAAAACTATAATGGGACAATGGGCAATCTTTAAGGAGGAGGCATTTCAGATACAAGATGGCTATGTTCTAACAAAGGTGAAAGTTGAGGAAACAAAAGCCAGGACTCCTTGAATGATGAGGGAGAAAGAGAATATGATGGAACAAAAATAGATGGTGTGTGATGCAAGTCAGTTAAATTCTCCAAGTGAGAATCAGATCATATAACTGGGGATGAGAGGAGAAGTAAGGAGGAAAGTAAAACTGGCAAAGAGAGAATATGAGCATAAAATGGTAGTTAAGGTAAAAGGGAACCTAGAAATTTTCTACCAGCTTTGTTTTCTTGGTATTCATTGGATGTGGGCATCACCGGTTGGGCCAGCATTTATTGTCCATCCCTAGTTGCCCTTAGTGTACCTAGCTGGTGATGAGCTAAATCGTTGAACTGCTACAGTCCCTTTGATGTAAACATGTAAATAGTAAACTAGTAATAAGAGGTGGGGTGGTACTTCTGCCAATCCTTTGAAGTGTAAATGACCATGTTCATCATCAGGTTGGTGTAGTTGAATTCTAGCGGGTACGTAGGTGACTGCTAAGGATAGCTGATAGGCCTTGCTGCAAATAGGATAGAGTGATGCTTACTAAGGAAGAGGATGCTAACAAACTAAAAATGAGGCAGTGATGGTAGAGGTGATTGGTAGAATGTACCGCAAGGCTAGCGGTGCTTAAAGTGAATAAGTTGTTAGTCTGGATGGCTAGGTACCCACGTTATGGACTTAGGGGTGGATAAAAAGCAAAAGCAGCCTTGTTTGTTATTGAAGGGAAGTGTCAGAATATGGTAGCCTTATTTAAGAAGGTCTGAATGGTAACAACTACAATTGGCTAGACATTTTACCAACATTGGTGGGAATTGTAGGCAAGGTTTTAGCAATTTTTTCTGGGTGGGGGTGAGGGGTGTGGAGGCGGCAGGCAGCAGATGGGAGGGGGTTCTGGTCACCAGGCACATGGAGAAATTTGAGTTAAGGAGAGCTGGCACAGAGTTGTAAAATGCAGGTCACGTTCAACTAGTGTAATTTTTAGTTCACTGAAAAAATTCAGACATGGTCGAGGGAATGCAATGGCTGACCAGATGGAAGTTCTTGGATATCTTTGAGCAGAAATACAATGGATTGGAAAGTAAGTGGTGCCAGTCATACCACTGCAGCTTGCAATTGATGCCAGATTGTAGGAGGATGAGATAACAGTGTGGAGCTGGAGGAACACAGCAGGCCAGGCAGCATCAGAAGAGCAGGAAAGTTAACGTTTCGTGATGAGGTGTGTTTTGAGAAAGGGTGCAAGGAATAGAATAAAGGGTTAACTATTGAACATGCACTTGGGAAGCTATGTCCATCATGATGTCAGGATCACATGATCACTCAGAGACTTCGGAAGAAGGAGGGACAGCTCAGAACTCATGCTCAGTCTTCAGACTCGAGCCACATTTCTATCATAAAGAAGTGCATCCCAAACATCCTCGAGGAAACAACAAATTGTAGTGTAGAATCCAGCGGCATTTAGGAACAGTGGCAAAGGGTCTGAAGGATACAACTTGCAGCAAACTGGCCAAAAGCTTGAGAAAATATTATCCAGCAACTGGGGAAAAGAGATAAACAGTACTCGATGAAAACTTCTCACAATAATAGGAAATGGATTCCATCTCGCTGCATCAGTAACAACTGAACACGTGGAATAGAGCCTACGAATCCTGCAGTGAATAACTCACGACCTGACTCTCCAAAGCGCTGTCCACCATCTACAAGGCACAAGCCAGGAGTGTGACAGAATACTCCCCACTTGCCTGGATGAGTGCAGCTCAAACAACATTTGAGAAACTTGACACTATCCAGGACAAAGCAGCCCACTTTATTGGCTCGACATCTACAAAGATCCACTTGGACCACAACTGATGCTCAGTAGCAGCAGTGTGTACCATCTACAATATGGACTGCAGCAACTTCCAAACCCATAACCATTACCATTTAGAATGACAAGGACAGTAGATACATAGAAACATCACCACATGCAAGTTCCCCTTCAAAGTCCTTACCATCCTGCCTTGGAAATATATTGCCATTCCTTCACTCACTGGGACAAAATACTGGAACTGTCTTCCTAACAGCATTTGGGTCAACCTACAGCAAATGGACTGCAGCGGTTCAAGTAGACAGGTCAGCATACATTCTCAAGGGCAACTAGGGATGGGCAATAAACGCTGGTCTAGCCAGCAATGCCCACATCTCCTAAATAAATGTCAATAAAATAAGAACATAGAAACACAGTACTTAGGAGAAGGAGAAGGCTATTGTTTCAGCCAAAGTGGAATTGGTCACATCTCTCACATCATTCACATTGAGACAGGGTGAGGGAAGAGCACTTAATACTATTTTACAATACCCCCACTGTGGCAGGAAGAAGATACACACGTGTGAAGTGTGTCCTACCTGAACTGCACATAGCTGTTCCCATGAGCAGGCTGGTCATTATAAATGGGGATATTATTATGGAAAGGATTATCCGCCAAGCAGAAGGAAAACAAAACCCTTAAAAAAGAAGCTGCATCTAAGAAATAGAAGAACCAGAAGGGAGAAGTATCAACTTCTTTGAGGAAATCCTGGAATTAAAAACAAATGCAAGGGCACTAACACCAAGTTAGCGGACACCCTACAGATTTTAAACTCGATGTGGAAGCAGCAGACTGAATACTTCCCCTGAGTGGCAATTGCTGACTCAAGTAACCTAACAACCATCATCACTCCATTTCAAAGGTCCAGGAAGGATCACATTGAAATTTAAAGGGCAGCTGACTGTGAGGTTACAATACAAAGTCAAAGAAATCTCTGAATATATATGCATCTTTCAGAACCAAGAATTCTCACTATTAAACAGGAAACATGAATGGATTTGAAATTGATTCTTAAAGTTAGTGAAGTCAATGATCAGGAAGAAAATTCACTATGGAATTCCTGAAGAGGTTCAATGACTTGGATAAATGAAAAACTGCGATGCAAGCCACACAGAGCCTGCAAAGCCCTTTTTTTCAACATATATTGGTTCATAGGATGTGGTTATGACTGGCTAGGTCAGCATCTATTTCCTTCCCTAAAAGAAATTAGTAAGCCAGAGGGGTGTTTACAATAATCAGCAATGACTACATGATCACACGTTGGCTAGCTTTGCATTGCAGATTTTGATTGAATTCATACGTTACTGTCTGCTGTGATGGGATACGCACCCATGTCCCTAGAACATTAGCCTGAGGTACTGATTATGTGTCACTGAGCTATTGCGGCCATGGAATTTGTCTGTTTACAAGGTAGCTCTTGCATCAGAAAAGCCACTGTCAGTTCGAAGCTGCCCTACATGTTTCTTGAGCTTTGCCATGGACACGGCAGATGGGGGCATATTGGTACCATGCTGTGCGAGCAGATATCGGGAGGTCCTGCTGGATAGTGTGGTGCAGAGGTGGCACTTCCTCTTCCCCCAAGGACCAAATGCGAAAGCCATGACACCAGACCATGCCAGCCTGGTCCGAGGTTGCCTCCAGAGTTTCAGCAGTCTCAGTCATCTGGAGGAATGCACGGCATCGTAGGAAAAACGTCAGTGACTTTCTCCACTCCAGCTTCCTCCAAGGACCACCATTCTGCTTCCGATACCTTACATTCACTCTGTTCCTCTACTGTGCCACCTTCTCCCAAGGGTCATGCTTTACCACTCTCACTAATGCCTGTAACATCTTCCCTCAGTCCCTGTCACCCACCCTGATTCCTGACAGCACTAACCCTGCATTGTGCTCTGTGCTGCTTAATTACTCGCTCAAGACACCACCCCACCTGCACCAAAAGTAACACTGCCCCTCCCACTTTCATATTCCTTAAGAGCTGACTCTGACTGCCTTCAGTAGCTGACTTACTGGGTCTAAGATCCTCAACTGGTATTGGAAGCTGTCTTTAATGGACTGCATTGTGGTTCTCTAACTGAAAGCTATTCTCACTTGACTGAGGCTTGCTGACAATCAGAGCAAGTTTCCTTCCTTTGTATTTGTGCTAATTAGCCAGGCAAGTCAGAACTAATATGAACTGGGTATCTCAGGCTGAGGGGACACAGTGCAAAAAGGCAAGGCAAGCGATGAGCGTCCAGGAAGTCTCAGTTATAGCTGTATGCTATAACTGTGAACAAAGAGCCTGGAGACGCAGTCTGGTGCAGTCCATGGGCTGGGTGTATTCCTGAGCGCACAGTGCCAATGCTGCACCAATGCAATGATGGTTGCCATTGCACTCCACGGTACTGCATTGAAGTGCAGAAGTGTAATGTAAATGGATCAGAGATGTGCTATGAGAATTGTTAGAGGCTGGCACATGTCTGTACCAATGTCTATGGATGGGGGTTGCATGTTGCTTGTGCCCGTGGAACATGCCCTAAGATGTTGGTATGTGGTGTCCGACATGAAGCAAGTGGTGAGCTGATTCTGCTGGGTACCCATTCTGTTTTCTATGTTTTCTTGATGTCTAGCATGTTTGGTGAGTTTGGGTAAGACAGAAAACTAAGCATTGATGAGGTAAATTGTAGTATTAACAAGGTGTTTAATAAGCTAAAATTACTGCCAATTGACAACTCACCGTTGCGTAGTGAAAAACTTGCCTCAGCACTTCTGAAAAGCATAAAAGATGGAACGAGATGCTCCTGAAGTTGAGATTGGGCTTGTTAGACTTCTGTGCAATTCTGTCAAAATGTCAGCACAGCCCACGTCTTTCAAACTTCTATAAGATTCCATCCATAGTGATATAACATGAGGATATGACCTTTAAACCCTAAAATCTCAGCAGCATTTCCAATCTGCAAACTATTGACATCCTGATATCCAATTGAATAGTTTTAGGTTAAAATTGTGCTTTACGATGTTTTGTAAAACACGTTAACATCTTGGTCAAGTGTGGTCAGAAACGTTTTGGCACGAACGCGTTCACGTGTAACATCTCAAAGTGCAATTTTGCCCAGTATAAGGTAAATCATACTATGATATTGGCCAAAACCTCAGGTCCTTACGTGACACAAGTTAAGATAAATAATAAAATCAACAGCTTTTCTACTTTTAAATGTAGTGCCTGGAGTAAGACTTGTCGATAGAGTTTTCTCTGATGACTGTCTGCTTTTAGCCCTAGACTTCATTTGACAGATGTTTGTAACTTCTGAACAGCCACTTCAGGCCTCTTCAAATGATGCTGCAGGCTTTCCCAAATGCCTCGCCAGACCTCAGGGAACGTTGCTTCAGGCTTCCTCCAACACACCCTCCAGGCTTTTCCGCCACCAGATGCTCAGTGCTTTAACCACTGGATATTCCTAGGAATATGTTCACAAGTAGATGTTAATGACTTTTACCCTGCTCATTCTGATTAGCCTTTTGTTCTCAGAGTTGCCCTCGATTTTAAAAGAAATCTTGCAAACTTTTTTAGTAAAACCAGTGAACAAACTCCAGCAAAGCTTTTAGATGTAGAGCAAAGCTTTAGTCCTTTTTATGTTGAACAAATTCACTTAGACATGTTTCATTCTTGCATGATCTTATCAGCAGTGAGGAACATTTTCACTTCCACTTCCTGTGTTTAGCTAGGTTTATAAATTGCAGCCTTTTATCTGTTTCTCAACTAACTTCAAAAGATCATCATCATGCATTAGTTAAAATATTTTAGTTAAATCTCAAAGAAGCCAGTTTAGTTTGCAGAGCTTTTTTTCTGCTTATTTACTGTAGCTAACATGCCAGTCTATGAAAGCTGTATATTGTTATTGATGATTTGAAGTTGATGTGGTGTTGCTTACTAGTACATGATGTAAAAACATGATGACTTGTATAAAAACTAAGAATTAGGCATTGAGAGTTTGCTTCACTCTATAAAAACAGAAGCATATTGAATGTTTTATTATGTAGAATAAATTTAAAAATACATGTTTTAAAATTAATATTTGCCGAGTTTTCTTGTTTGTGTACATTATGGTGCATGGGATTATGAAACATTTTGCTTTTTTGCTGTATTTACATGTGCGATCAGATTGACTCTGCATGGTTGTCTAGATCTTTATCATCCTGTGTTGCCTAGAGTAACATTATGTTGCTATGATAGATTGCCCATATCATTTAATTTTGCCTAATTCGCAATAATTTTCTGTAGCTTTTACCTCACCACTCACCGAAAATCAGCCTGTGGCCTAAATTTTCTGATTACACATTTGTTGAGGAGAAGCATTGCCCATTTGCCGAGAATGTGCTTTTATAATATTACCCCATTTGTAAGTAAGCATCAAAAATATCTTCAACTTCAACAAGGTCTCCTGACCTTGCAGCCTCCTGATGTCAACTCTTTTCCTGGACACTTTTTTTTTCTCCCCACTAGCACAGTGTCTCAAATCCAACCATCCAAAAACTGGAATCATCCAATATTTTCACCCAGGAGTCAGTCCTGGGGTAGAGGAAAGGTGGGAGTGTAAAGGAAATTAGTGATAGTTGTGCACTCAATACATTTGAATCTGTTGAAGCTTATTATGATTTACCTGTCCCCTTTCTTCCCTATTCTCAGGACACAAAATTTGGGATCATCCTAGCTTCTGTCTTACTCTTTGGGGGTGTCCTGTACGAAATGTTCTTCATTGTAGTTTCTCAACCTATTAAACAAAAATTCCAAGTTTGGTGCGTTGCCAGTTGCCGAGCGAAATTATGTTAATCGAGGTGTGATCCTGCAGTTAAACAGTGGTCCAGTTGAATATTAAATATTGACAATTAACATTCTTCTTCCCGTTTGTGATTCAGTCAGAGAGAAATGTTTACACTTATCATCTTGGGGCTCCTGGTGTCTGATGTTTGTTGGGGAAAGGGGGCAGGTGATGGAGTTTTGTAGTGACTGGAAAATGCGACATTACAGAGATCTCCCTGTTGAAATTGACAGTGGAAATTAATTTTTTTTGTTCTGGCTGACTGAGTGACCAAAGGCTGGATTAGATGGCTGCAGCTTGAGAGGAGTTTGGGCAGGATCACAAGTGGAGAGGAAGAGAGGCGAGATTGGAGGTAAGGGTTAGGATACTGTTGTAAGCCGGGGTTGGATAGAAGAGATTATTATGAGGAAAGCAGGTTAACGTGGGCCGGGGAAGGGAGGACACCTCCTCTTGGCCTGCAAGAAGTGCTAAATCCAGACTTTGTTCACACATTTCAGCTTCTAACCCCCAGGTGTTAAACTCACATGCAGCTGAAATTTGAGGCTGCAGTCTCAATAAGGTGTTGAAATAACAACAGATCCAGGACAGGCTAATCAGCCTCACCTTCCACCACTATTAATTCACCTTTGTTAAAATGGATGCAGGCATGTTGACATGATTTGGGGTCAGATCTCAAATGCTATATTCACTAAATGAATTAAGTTTGCTGATTTTGCAACATCAATAGTTTCACCATGTGATATTTGTAAGATAGATCTGTTACTCTATACAAATAGTTTCCTCAGCTCATCTTTGTTATAAAATGGAGGTTGATGCCCCCCACTGAGAAGTAGCACCGAAAAACCCAAAGAGGAGCATCTCACCCTATAATCTGTAAAAGGAGTGTGAAAAGTGGTATAACCTGCCTATCAGCAACTTCTAGTGGTTAGATAAAATAGATCCCTGACATTCACTTTATAATCAACAAGTAACAATTTATTTATCTAATTCTAACAGTGAACAAATTAAATAAACTATTAACAAACCAAATAAATCCCTTCTAACTACTAACTATTCCAAATAAAACAAGATTCTAATGGTATGCTGTTCCAATAAATATAAGTCCCACTTATATATAAAACAAGAATTTAGCCTCTTGAAATTATAGCCAGGTTATAGCTTCTGGCATGTACTGTACCTTCTCTATCGATTCTTCTGTCAGGAATATTAACTAGTTGTGCCATTGGTCCTGTTGTTATTTGGGTGGTGCTTTCTCAAAGACATAGAGGAAGCTGTGAGAGCCAGCGACTCTCTCTTGAGAGCTGAGGGCTGATAGCTCTGGCAGATAGCAGCTAACTCTGGGGCTTTGTCCAACTGTCCCCTTCTTTTTATACCCTAGATGAGATATCGATATTTCATACAGTACGATTGGTCCTATGTTGTTGAAACCATCAAATTTAAATTTAGTAGGTTTTTGGTATCTAAGTGCCTGGTTCAAATTGACTGAATTCGAAAGCGTGTTGTCTTGGTAAAAACTGCTGCTTGGCCTGCTAACTATATGGCCTTTCAATACAAATGTTTCAATTCGAGTGCTCTGTTTGTATTTGCAAATGTTAAAGCTGCTGCTCACATACATCCTTTTTAAATCTCTAAGCATATGAAAAGCACATGATCTTTTAAAGGGACCACACAATGCTTCCACTCCCCGCCCCCCAACCCCAGAATTTTACAAACACCAAATCACCAAATTCTAACTTCCTGCCTCCCAATCCGCAAGTACTGTACCCAATTTGGCAACACCTTGCAAGACATGATAACACAAGAGTGTCTCTAATAAAAAAATCACCGTGTTTTGCCCCAAGTGATTTTGTAGGGTTCAAAGTGTGCACTGTCTCAGCAGCCCCTTCCGTTTCATGCAGCGGTTATTTTTATTGCGTATGAATGACTATTTGTAAGTTCCACACGCTTTAGGCTGAGCTGAAGCTAATTTTATCACGGAGACTCAGGTCCAGATTTTAATAATCTCAGGGCAGCAATCAGTCGGTATGGGACTGGAGCAGGTGGCAACTGCCCTGACTTCAGAAATGAAGCCTGTTCAGTTTGCAGTTGAACTCAACATTGAGTAGTGGGAGGCTTCTGTTGATAATTACTACTTTAATATTTGCACCGAGGTAAATTGCAGAGAGAAATTTTGGTCAGCCTTTGTAATTAGGTAATGGAGGAGTAGAGAGGGATGGAAAGCCACTTTGTTGGGGTCAAAACTATTAGCTTTGTTTAACTTCAGGAGTTCTGAATTGAAAAACTAATAAAGACAGAATCTTACGGGAGTTTGATTAACATGGACAATGGCGAAATTTGTGGTAGAAATGGATAAGAAATCCATTGAGGCCAATCTCAACATTTGGAGCATCTCAGTCTATCTTTTGTGCTTTTGACAAGTGCTTTAGTGAGTTTCAATTCTTTTAAACTTTAAATTAACAAAATTGAGTTAAATAGGCCCTGAAAGGACACTGTAACAAACATACAAACTAAGGTTGATAGAAGGGCAGCACTGCTGCCTCACAGTGCCAGAGACCTGGGTTCAATTCCACCCTCAGGCCACTGTCTGTGTGGAGTTTGCACATTCACCCCGTGTCTGTGTGGGTTTCCTCCGGGTGCTGCGGTTTCCTCCCACAGTCCAAAGATGTGTAGGCTAGGCGGATTGGCCATTCTAAATTGCCCGTAGTGTTCAGGGATGTGAGCCTGTTTGGCCCTGTCCAGGGTCAGACCCATGAGAAGATACTCTGACCTGTCTGCCCTTCCCCACACTGTGTGCCATGAGCGGAGTTTCTCATTTGGTGGTGGTGTTGCCAATTAAGGGAAATTATTGCTTCTTAGAAGCCTTATTAATGGCACAGCTCATCTCATTGAATATTCAGCTTTCTTTCTTATCAAATGTACCATATGAATCAGCTTTCAAGAAATCTCAGCATCGAACCAGGGCATCAGACTTGCACCTTCAGCTCACTGCTTGCTCCAAACAACCTCCTGTTGGACACCAGGCATCAAAAAGTTGGGAGATTCAGCCCTAAGTGTTTCTTTTCTCAATATCCTAATGTGCATTGTTTGTTTCTAAATTGCAGAATCTCTGCTAATGATTTGGAGGATTTGTCAGTTGAATTGTCAGTGTAATTTGTCAAATTACATTCAAGTTCACTTATACGTTATTACATTTCACTTGTTTACATCAGCAATTTTCATAGCCATAACTGAGAAACTGTTAAAATTGTTCCTATATATATTTTGGATGTTCCATAGAAGTTTACCAAAGTGACAAATACAAGTATTTCAATACTCACCCAGTGGGCCAGAACTCATGACAAAAGTCATTTAACTGAATCTGGAAGTTCTTTTGCTTTGAGTAGTTCTCAGACTCTGAACTTTGTTCTCGAGGTCACTGTTCTTTATTTCTTTTAGCTACTCACTGCAATCCAGGTGCATTTTAACCTCTTGAAGGGACTGGTAAACGTATTCAAAATATTGTGAACCCCATCTAGAGATTTGCCTTTTTGTCTGTTTGCCCAGTAGCTTTCAGTTGTTTTCATCTTCTTCGGATGTGACATTCTGCAACCAAATAGGATACATAAAATTTAAAAAGCCATATAGGTTTTGTCGTGATTTTACTTGTATTCGTAATTCAAAAATCAACATTGCTCACGAACTCCTTTAACAGCAACTCAGTTATATTTATGAACATTGTTGATGTGAATGAGTGAACTGCAATCAAGTATGAGGAAACTTGAATATAATTTGACATTATTGTGACTTCCATGCATAGCAACTGCATAAATTAACTAAAATCCTCTTTTAATAATGCAGTCGAGTAGAACAAAGCTATAATGACACAAAACATCACCTGTACTTCACTAATAAATTGGGTCACTGGGTTGAGAAAAGTAATGTTTGTTCATTCTTTTCAAATTCCAAAGCCAATTTTTCTTCATATTCCCATGTTCCCTTTCAATATTTTCTGCTTCCTTCCTACTTGATATTAATAGGAATAATATACATTTGGCAGGTTATTTCTAAATTGGCTTTCTAGGCCGAAGAGGCATAGTTTATCCAGTCATTCCTCATAGTTGATTTTTGGCATTAAGGGGGTCAATTTTCTCGTGTTCCTTTGTACTACTACAGAGCCTGAATGATTGCAGTTTGATCCTTGCTTTTAATGGGTTTAATGCCTAAACATTCTGCAGCTTTTAACTTGGCTTCTCTATAATTTGAATTTAACTGGTCTAGCAGTATAATTAAGCACTTCCACCACACTATTTGTACAAGCTGCATCATAAGTGTCACTCGACTTGACTATTGCAAGCTCTGTTTTTCTGATGTAACATGTGTCCCATGTGTCACTTCTAATATATATTCTATCTTGTATTTTTCTCTGTTAAGCATTGATCATTCCAGTTGCCTCTGCTCTCTCTCTCTCTGAAGTTGTTTTTATAAGCACTGTAACCTCTGTCCTATGACAAATCACTGTTTTTGTAGCTGGATTTAAGTGCCAAAACTTTCAGGAGTGGCCAGGGGTGAGGATTGGGAGATGCTGGTGTTTGAGGGGCTGGAGGTGGGAAAGCATATACAGCTCAACCACCTCACAATGTACCCTGCAATTGTATCCTCTCACGCGTATTGTGACAGTCATACCTGGTAGATAGATATTAGTTCACTCCCAGACGTTAGTTATGAAAGCTCCCAGGATCAGTACTTAATCAAAAACCTTGTAGGTTTAGCTATGCTGTCATACCTGTCCTCCACCCTCACACCATATTCTATCAGTTTGAGCTGTCACCTCCTCAAAAGTTAAATTTTATGAGGTTAGCCGAGCAAGATCAGTCCCTTCTAGAGCTGTGGTTATTGTCTTTCACTATTTTTATACACACAATCCACATCCTTCTTTTGACTGTTGACTGTACTGATCTTTCAGTCATTGCATTCTGGCTAATAGCCCCTGAGCCTAATAATTACAGAGCTATGCTTGTTTGTTTACAGTCTGTTGGAGCCTCCTTGGTGCTTATTGACTTCCTGAAAATGACTGTTAGTGCTTCACAATGCTCTGCCCTTACTTCTCTCATTGTGTTGCCATATAGATTATCTGAAACATCTATCTGTCACAATACTAAAATCCCTGATCACACATAGTTGACATTGAATGGTATATTGTTAATCTTTATCTTGCAAAACCTGGAAGTTATAGTTATTTAGTTGTTTACCTACTTTTGTTTTCAATGCCAACAAGCTGCTTAATACCTTAACTTGTTTCCTAACTTGCTTCTCTGTTTAATATTGGAAGAAATTTTTAGTGTGTTTTCAATCTGCTGTTATGTCTCATTTCTATTCTTCCTGAGCATCTGTAGTCTTTTCTACCTTTTACTTCTTTCTGTTCTTACTCTTGTCACAATGGTCTCCCTCTTCCTGCAAGTCTTATGATTTTTACTTTTCTGTTTGAACCTGCTTTAGTTTCCCAGTTCTTTCATTTTAGAGTAGTTTGTGTAATTTTCCATTTTATGCGTAGGTACATTGTGCATAAATGTTGTCATATTTTGGAAAATGTCCATTTATTGTCCAACTGGCTTATCCTTGTGTACTCTGACTGCCATTTAATTCCAAATTGGATGAAGACAGACAATATTTTCCATACAAAATAGTATCCAATTTTTCTTAAATGAGCCCTCTCTCCAATATTGATGTACAGTTAACTGTTAGATATTAACTTTGGTATTTTGACAGCATAATGGAACATAAAATTATTGTACTGATGTCGTCCAGGCAATTCATTCTTGTGTGTATTGGCTCTTGAGACTTTGAACACCAAAGACAGAACCAATAAATACATTTTGTTTAAAATGTTACTCTACTATATGACACTCCTCATGCTCTTCAGTGAGTAAAAGAAGAAACCATACTATTGCTTTTCATAGCAATATTGCATACACACACTTTAACCTTTGGAAGGATATTCAGGGATTCAAATCATAACCTTTCCAGGAACTAAATATTTGAAGAGAAATCAGAATAGCAGATATAGGGTTGTTTTCCTTGCAACAGGGGAGTTAATAGAGATTTAATAAAGATGTTCAAAATTATAACGTGTTTTGAGAGAATAATAAGGGATTTTTTTTTTTCTGTAATGACATGAGGGCCATTAACCAGAAGGTGCCGAAATAACATAATCAGTAAAAGAACCCGGAGAATTTCTCAGGCGATGAGAATTGTTTTCTTGCATTGAGATTCTATGATCTGAATCACAACACCCATATGGTTAGTTAAGCCAGATTCAGTAGGAATTTTCAAAGTGGAGTTGGATATACGCTTAAAGTTGCATAGTTTGCAGGGCAGGAAAAGAATAGACAAGTGACACTAATTAGGTAGCTCTGTTAAAGAGCCAATGCAGGCATGATTAAAGAAAATGATAAACATGGAGATTTTGGAAGGTTAGGAGAGTGATATCAAGCTGGATAGCTTTGGTCATAGGGTCCAACCAGTCCACGCCGAACATAATTCCAAACTAAGCAAGCCCCACCTGCCTGCACCTGGCCCATATCCCTCCAAACTTTTCCTATTCATGGACATAACCAAATGCCTTTTAAATGTTGCAATTGTACCCACACTCACCACTTACTCAGGAAGTTCATTCTGCAAGGGAACAACCCTCTGCGTAAAAAATTTGCCTCTCTCATCTTTTTTAAATATCTCCCTTCTCACCTTAAAAGTATGCTTCCTAGTCTTGATAGCACCCCCCGCCTCCATCCTAGGGAAAAGGCAACTATCATTAACCTTAACTATACTCCTCATGATTGTATAAACTTCCATAAAATCACCACAATCTTAGAAAACCTTCTTCACTGCCTACTATGTCACCAATTTTGGTGTCATCCACAAACTTATTAATCATGCCTTCTATATTCACATCCAAATCATTTATATAAATGACAAACAGAACAGATTCCAAAAGCTTTTGAGTGCTCATCTACTCGCTGCATTGTGGTTGATGTGTGGATAGCTGTGGGTCAGGTACCTAATTGTTACTGGAGCAGGCTTTTCTGTGGCTGTTTAATTCAGCCATGGTATTAGCATCCTGCTTTGGTTTGTCTGATCTATCGCAGAGAGTGGGAGTGATGACCTTCTGCATCTGTCTGTGGAGGGGTTTCTATTTAAAGGGATCCTTGCTGCGGTCAGAAGGATTCCATTAAAACTTGTTTCCTGAAATTTTCAAAGCGTGCAAAGGTCACTTTTTAACTTTCTGATATTTCCATGGAGATCCTGCTGTGGGTTGTGACGATAAAGCTAGCCTGTCAGACCAAACAGCCACATGTGGAAGTGTCTGATCCAATAGGAATGGACTCCCTCTTACATGGATACAGTGTCACAAGATGTTTAAAAATCTCAATGGCTGGAAAGGTGGGTATCACTTTCAGGTGCTGAACCCCACTCTGATTTCCACACCATTCTGATACACAGCACGGATACTTCCTACAACTCCACTCATTCCTCTATTTCTAGCCCCTCCTCGTATCTCCATCTGAACAGCCAACACTGACACTCACCCACACCTTATTGGCACCTCGTCCGCATACTGACTCTTAATGGATCTTGACATTCTGTCCTCTCCACTGACGCTAGTCCCTCTGAAGCACAAGGAGGAGCTGGGGCATGTGCAAAAAATTTGGGGGGAGCGTATTGCCAACATGAGGCAGAAACTGGGCTTTGGTAGCACTACTCACTATCTAGTGTGGGTGAAAATCTGGTCATCACGTGAAGTATTGTCTCTGTTGTATGTGGTGCAGGTCTGGCCCATTTCCCGAGCCTGCACCATTGCAGTCACCCGAGCCATCCTCCACTTCATCTGGACGTCTACGTTGGACTGCGTCTCCAGGGACACCATGTACAAAGCTCTGAATAAGGTGGGGGGAGGAACTTACCCATTGCCACCCTGTGCTAATGGCCACCTTTGTGTGTGGCTACATCAAGCTGTGCTTAGTCCCTCCATACTCAAACACCAAGCATCACTACGCATTGAAGTTCTACCTGTCCACAGTGTTGTGAAAAATGGGACTGGCTTCATTACCGCGAAACGGTGCAAAAAGTTGCACCATTCCCTATCATCTGTCCTTCGTGGAGAAATTTGTAAAGAGAACCACCTTTAACCACAAGTCCATCAGGAAGTGCTCAGCACTTAGTGTGTTTGAGACCCTGATGGAAAAGTTGAAGGTGGACCCTGTCAGGTTATTCTCTGAGCAGACAGTCAGAGTCATTTGGCATCGTCAGAAGCACCAAGACATTCTTGGCTGGTGCTGAAAAGGGCACTACCTGTGAGATGCTTCATGTACGTCTGGACTCTGTACATCGCCACATGCTGCCCTCGATGCGGCTGTGGGGAGTATGAGACTGTCATACATCTCCTTCTGGAATGTGTCT
>NC_063332.1:109968294-110033405 GCF_021869965.1 Rhincodon typus
AAGGAGATGCAGTGTTTTTTTTTGTGTGGAGTTCGTCCCGAGAATCTCAGACGGGCTGTTCCCTTGAATGCACACCAGGACAAACATCGACTGCGCCTGGAGGACCGTCAACTCAGTGAAAGATGCTGTTTGGTTGACCGAAACTTGTTCGTCTTCCAGAGCAAGGAGATGACCTTGACTGAGTGCTGCAGACTGGCACTTTCCAAGGCCCAGGACCATGTGCTGAGGGATGCACTAAAGCTTGGGGCAGCTACCGCCAAGGCACAATAGGGCAAGATCACTGTCAAAGGTCTTTCTGCCAAAGTCAAAGGGAGGTCTCTTCAGTTATTGCACCCTCCCAGTGCCTCAAATATAATCTTGTACAAGTAAGAAATACCTTGAGTTTGTTTGTTCTCCATATGTAAGGACTGTGTACAGAATTGAATTACACTTGTGACTGTGTATATCTTTAAATCTATAAATCTTAATGTATGTGTATGTAAAGATTTATACAAAAACGGTACATTTTTGAAGTTAAAAAAAAGGGTAGCATAATGTAGAGTAAAGAAAAAGAAACCGTTTAGAAACACAAGGGGATTCACTTTTGGTGTTTATAACAATGTAATTGCCTTATTAGAGAATCTAACCAACTCCCTTGACATTAACATAGCTGTGCCTCCCAATACCAACAGCCTGGTGCTACCATTGATGAGAAGCTGAACTGCACCAGATATGTAAATACTGCGGCTACAGAGTGAGTCAGAGATTAGGAATTCTGAGGTGAGTAACTCAGCTCCTGACTCCCCAGAGCCTGACCAGAAAATACAAGGGACAACTCAAGAGTGTGATGGAATGTTTTCCGCTGTCTTGGATGAGTGCAGTTCCAGCAGTACTTAAGAAGCTTGACACCATCCAGGGAAAAGCAGCCCATTTAATCAGCACTCTGTCGGCCATGTTAACCATCCTCTCCCTCTACCACCTCGGCACAGTGGCAGCCATGTGTACAAAATACATCTTGCACTGCAGCTAATCACCACAGCTTCTTTACAGCATCTTCCAAATTGCGATCTCTACCACTCAGAAGGACAAGGGTAGCCCATACATGGGGACACCACCAGCTGCACGCCACACACTTCCAAGCCAGAATATTGTATCACTGTGCCTTCATTGGCATGGGCCCAAAATCATTCGCTATCAGTTCTATGGGTTTATTCTCCACCCCCAAGGACTGCAATGGCTCCAGAAGGCAGCCTACCACCACATTCTCAAAGATAGCGAAGAATGGTCAATAAATGCTGGGCCAATCAGTGATACTCACACTTCGTGAAAGAATTTTGCTTCTAAATTTGAAAATGGATATGAAACATGCACATTATTTGAAGCCACTGCAATCCAGTCAGCTCCATTGTTGCCTCCCACCTTATTAATGGACATGGAAAATGGTATGACGAGTGTGGAAGATGAGTAAAGGCATGAATGAAGTTGGGGTTGGTGTGTAGATTTGTGACTGGTTACAGGGAATTGTGTTGGGTTTGGGTTGATGAGGGTAGTGGGTTCAACATTGTTGTGGCATAAAGCATCGCACCCACTTTCTCTGACTGTGGAGTTCATTGTAGCTTCTTTGTCAGCCAATTGAGCTGATGGCACCCTGGTCACATCCGGGAGTCATTCTCACCTCCTGCTCCTCCACGTTTTCTAAATCATCTTTTGGAGAGCATTGAACAATTTCCACTTTCCTTCAGTCCTCTCTGTAGCACAGTTTGCAGAAAGGACAGGACAGCACAGCAATTCTGGATCCTAGCTGGTACATAACCCCTGATCTGTCCAAATACATAAATCGCATCTTACTCATAGCTTGATTCAAAACGGAGCACCCCGTGACTGTTGTACCCAGTGACTCCAGCTCCTTTCATAGTAGTCAGTGAAAGCGATAATACCTGGTGTCATCAGTCATGTGCTTAGAGGGCTGGCCATGTCTTCAACTAGTCCTCTGCTTGCTCTGCTTGGAGGTGCAAAGATCTGTGACAGATGTTACTCGTTCAAAACAAAGCCATTGTTCACCTTCAGGATATTGATACAGACATACAGATAACCATCTCAGGGTCACACAGCAGCTGAACACTGCTGGTGTGGAATCCCATTCCAGCTGACAAATCCTGTTGTTTGATCTGGGATAACCTTGTTTACTGCATGTGTGCAGTCTGTGAAGCTGTGTATCTGTGAGAATTCAGAAACTACAGCAAACCTGAGAGCCCTGTGAATCTCACTGACTTCAGCAGCAAAATGGATTTGATCAGCTGCCATGGCAAACAGATCTGCAGGGACATATGCCTTAAATCCCCTTGGAGCTGTAGTTTGTGAAATCCTGAAAGGAGCCAGGGGCAAAAGTGACCTTAATGGCATGAATAGTCAGTGACCCACCAGTTCAATAGGAGCGACGTCTTATTTCAGATATCAGCAATAACCTGCTGTGAAAACTTGAGCCCTTCTCCTGCTTTCTTCCCGTACTCTTTCATCTCCTTACTAAATAAGTAAACTATCTACCCTTGTCTTAAATACTTTCACTGACTTGGCTTCCACAACCTTCCATAGATTCACCACCGCCTGGCTGAAGAAATCCCTCCTCATGTCTGTTCTAAAAGGTCATCCCTTCACTCTGAGGCTCTGCCCTCAGGTCCTAGCCTCTCTTGCTACTGGAAACGTCTTCTCCATGTCCACTCCTTCCAGGCCTTTTAGTATTCTGTAAGTTTCAAAGAGATTCTCTGTCATCCATCTAAACTCCATTGAGTACAAACCCAGAGTCCTCAATGACAAGATGTTCCTCATCTGAAGTCAGTCTAATGCTGCATGAGTTATTTACATGTTACAGGGAAGCAGAAATCAGGGTGAGAAGAGTTGAGGGAGCAAAAATTATTTCTTTCATTCTGGTAAGCCTCAGTAAAACAAAGAAAGCACACTGTCAGAACAAGCCTTGTGAGCAAAGGCCTTTCACCGAGATAAGAAACAGCTGTACAATTTGTATTTAAGGGCTTTCCAGCCTGTCAGTTTCACATGGCCATCAGTCCTGCTGGCAATAATCCTGCCTTTGGTGACCCTGGCTATTTCATACAGCTGCAGAAACCCATATGCTGGATGCTGAAGTTAGAACACTGAGTTAAATGTCAGATCCAATTTCCTCTTTGCATAATCAAATTATGTACTTGATGTTTTTGCTGGGACTTTCTGTGTACCTTCAAACACGGTGTGACAGAAACCAAAGGGTGCAGGATCTTGTCGGATTGCTGACATGCTACAATTTCTTGGCGATATAACCCCTTGGCCACACTCAATCCCCACCCCCTCTTGACAGCTAAACTTTGCATTGATGGCGATGAAGGGAAGGTGAGGTGATTTTCATTCCATATTGCATACAATTGGAGTGTTGGATCTTTGGGACTGTGGGATATTTGTCCTGTAGCCGAAGAACTAGTGCAAAAGGAAACGATTGCCATTTAATTCAGTGGGCTTTCCCGAATAGAAGCAATATGAAGCTTTCACTGGCTTCCCAGCAACCTATCACAGCCATTACATAGTGCCCCATGTGTTTATTTGACCTTGACCAGTTGGATATGTATCTATTAGAATATTGTCTTTTCATGTAACAAGTTTCTAAACATAACGCAGTTTATTGTTAAAAAGTAAAAAAATTCACATCTGCAGTGAAGACTTGGAGACTTGCTTCAGTTGACGAAACAGATAAATGTATAGTACAGAACTAAATTCATCTTTCCAATTGTAGTCTAAAAGATTAAGATGTTGGTATTTAAAACAAAAAAAAACACAGGAAATTATAATTTAAAATGATTTTCCATTGTTCAGCAAATGAGGACACCTCAAATTCTTATTTGAGAGACAAGATGCATGATTGTTTCCTGTATTTTACTATCAATATGTTTGAACGTTAACTCAAAAAATTTTGCTCTTGTTATCGCTGTCAGTGAGCCTCTTAACTACAGCCCATACTATACTAACTTAATAGTAGTTCATGTTTTGAAATCACTTCCTTTGGAAAATGCACTCAAGTACACTTTAAGTTCAGAGAGAAAAGAACATTAGGACCAATTTTAATCCATATAATTGAATGGGTTCTGAATGAGGTCACAACCTCTCCCATTCAAGTAAAGAGAGGTTACAAATGCAGGGTACATGCATTGCAAATTAAAACGGACACATGGTCACATTTTAGAATTAGCAATTTTTCACTAATTATAAAAATACTGATTTTCAACTTGATCTTGTATTGATATATTCTTAATATGGTATTTGCATTAAAAAAAATAACAAATGTTGGACAAGTAAGACCAGGGTTGGATTTTATTGTTATTTCTGGGCATGTCTGCAGTGCACTTTGTATATTGTTGGATGGCAAGTCATCCAAGCCAGCAATGACAAAACAGAAGGCAAGTGGGTAGCAAAATTGGCATCAATCCACCAATAATAAAAAACAAAATGAACAATTGAATTGGCCCTAATGTTATGCCATAATATGGTTTGCGTGGGTAGGTGCATGAGAATTGAAAGGTTGTTTTGTTAAGCCATTGGGCTCAGAGGAGGGGAAGAAAAGTGCTTGGTCTGTCTTTCAGGAACTGCTGTGGGCATAAAGTTGACACATCTTGCCTCCCCTCCACATTCTCTTTGTCACTGCATGCCTGACCACCAGAACCCACCCTGAGTCAAACTGCCTTCTGTCTCTAGGTTTCCCCACTTAAAGGCTCTGATCTCTGTGGGCCTCCTGTAGTCCCAGCACTGGCCACTGCTCAGGTCTGACACTGCTGTGACTGCTAGAGCTGTCGACCAATCTGATTGCTCCCAATTTTCCACCATCTGATAGGCCCTTGACTTTTTAAGGCTGTGAGGAGCATGTGATCGTTATGGGACAGTTTTCTTAATATCCCTCCATTTGAGACCTCCCAAAGTTTTCTTCTGGGTGGGGGTGACAGGGAAGGGGTACCAGCGGAGAGCACCTCCCCACCCATCCCTCTCCTTAGAATTCAGCCCCAGGATCCATTTGATTTACCTTCAACCTTGTGGTAGTCTCATGGGTACAAAGTTTGGAGTAGTTTACTAATAATAACAATCAATCTAGGGCAGTTGTCTGTATAAAACCCAGAAATTGGAGTCCCCTCCAAAGAAATTACTGGGAAGCTTTGGAAATCTTGGTTCCGTAGTTATTTTTCTCTCCTGAGCACGCTACACTTATGGCAATCACATACAGCATGCCTCAACTTACTCATATACTGTATCACTAAATGATGTTTTTTGGAAGGAATAAATCTAATTTGTGAGGGTACTGTGAGGTATTGTTATATATTTTAATGCTTAAGAGCAAGAAGGAAGAATAGTTAAATCTGGTTGCTGAGTGACCCTCCTACAGTTTGAAAAGTGCTTTCAAGTGGTGTCACTTTTCCTGCACAACTCGGAGGAATTTTTCATTGTTTACTTGTGTCAACTGCTTGTAGGTCTTCAATGCTTTACTGGTTTTCAGTGTAGGATGTTCATTAAATGCTGTTGCTGGTATACGTTCCCCTTGTTTAATTCATGTATTTGTATCAAAAGTTATGTGGTGCTTCACCATCACAAGATGTGTTGCATCTTAACACTGATATTGAGATTTGTTCTGGGCTGTAAAACTTAACTTAGCAAATAGGAATGAGTATAAAGAAGTAGATACCAGTGCTGGGCATGACCCTTCAATATCTTCCACAATTAAGTGGGTTCAGGGTAAGGACCATGTAATGTATGTGTGTGGGTGTGTACTTGGATGTCACATCATTCTGTAAAAAGCCAAGACAGCAGCTCAGAGAGAGAGCCATCTTATGCCTGTGACACAAATTTGGACTTTAATTTCAAGAATGAAGGAACAGTATTGAACACTGTAACTGGAGCTATCCTTCCAATCACACTTCATTCTCCAAATAATTTTATATTCTTACTTTTCAAATGTTTGCATTTTTTGCTTTGCTTTGGACCTGCATCCTAGCTGGCCACTCTATTCTAACCAGCTGCAGTCTTTTGGGTTCTTTCTTAAATTGGTTATATCTACTTTCTTGTTGTTACCTGCGAGCATTGATAACCTTGTGCTCATCTCCAAATCACTAATCATTGAAAATACAAATGCAGCAAAAGGTTCTCCAGTATAATACACTTGGGAGGCATGTATTGTATGTGGGGTATGGGAGATATGATGGAGCATGAGGTGTCATGAGGATGTTAGGGTGTTATGCAGGGGTCAGTGAAGGGGTGAGATAGATGACAGTTTGAGATCCCAGCATTCATGAGTATAAAAGAGCTGATGTTGTCAAACTTTGTTCAATTGATTATATTGCCCTCTAAAAACCTACTTTTTCTTTGAAGAGGTTACTCACTGCCTGTATGTTTACTCATGTAAGATTATAAGAACTTCCCTGAGAGGCCATGAACCACATATACTTACAGAAGGGCCCAACTCCAATAAAATTGTAGGGAGATATTGAACTGCTCACAACCACGATGAAGCTGGCAAGGGCAGGAATGCTGAATGCAAGCTTGCTCCCTGCACACTAATCCTGTGCTGGCAGAAATGACTGGAAACAAGAATGAGATTGAAAACCCCAGAATTGGGTGCTGCCTATTTTTAAAGGGCTTCCAAGATGGCCTAAATTGGCAAAAATCCAGGCTGCGACTTCTTCAAATAATTTAATTAATTGCTCTGTACAAATCCATGCTCATTAGCCCCAACTGCACCACACCTAAGCTTCTCTCTCCACACATTCTTAAGTTTACCCAATTGTTTTTCTTTAAAAATATTAATTTTAATCTTTTTAATGGCAATATATTAAGAAATTTGAATGTCAAAATTGGTCAGTTTTTTTCTGGCAGTGGGATTTGTGAGCTGCCCAAATCCCTCTTAAAATAGAAATGAGAAGGATACAAGTTTTATCGGCCCAACTCACTTAACTGAGTGTGATTACCTTTCAGCCCTGATGGTTCCTGTTCCCTTGCCCCTGTGGCAGCCAGAAGCCTTCCATAATTCAGTGCCCCTTCCCTTTGGACAGCCTGACTAAGAAGAGAAGACAAACTGCACCACATCCTGTTAGTGTCTGCTCTTTACCCTCTACTGAACACTCAGGCAGGCAATAGCATAGACTCTGTTCACCCCAGTGTTACCATTGAAGAACTGAAATGTGTTTGCAGCCGAACTCCATCATAGTTCGAATGGAAATTGTGATCTTGCAAAGGGCTTCCAGCCCAATGTATTTTTACTTTGCCAATGCATTACTATGTGCATAATGTGTTGGAAAGCATCTATGATACTATTATCTCTTATCCATCAATGATAATGAGAAACAAAATAATCACAGTCCATTCTGAAATCTAAATAACTGACAAACCTCTAAAGGTACATTCTCCATACATCAAGATTTACTGTATGATCTATGAAATAGTACTAACAGTTCAATGAGAACATGGATAACGAATTATTGGATGAGATCTTTGTCAGAGAATTATATTCTATGACATAAACATACAGAACCAATGAACAATATGTATTTAGCAAAATTTGTAATATATGAAGCTGGCCACCTGGTATATTAGTTATCTACTTTGTTGGATTATGTAAACACCAGAAATGATTAATCTCTTTTGATTATGTGTATATTTTTCTAATGCAGTTCAATGGATGTAGCAGTCAGTTTGAATAATGGGCAGTCATTCATCTCCAGTTCAGTCACCATCACTGCCACAACTTGCGTAAGTAAAGAAATTTATTCATTTACTCAGGCCATTCAAGCAGAAATCAACACTGTGCATGAAATAAAACATTACTTCAAAAGTTCATGTTCAAAACATTATCACAGTTCAGCTTAGCCATTTACTTTCACAATATTGCAATACAGCTCAATGTTAGTATAATACTCAAATGAATATGATTTGCTGCTTGTCTTCATCTGTTAAGATGTACATTAAAATCCGATGTAGTATTAGCATAATAAATGTGAAAGTTACTTAGACCAGTTTTATGTAATTGAGCTCCTAACAAAATGCTAATTACAGGTTTGTAAGCTCTTAAAGCATGAGAGTAATGTGACACACATATGACATTGTAAAATAGCCTTTTATCTTTTGAGGACATATTAAATTTATAAAAGTCAATAATGAAACCAATCTTATCCACATTTTATTCAGTATTTTCATGAAACGGGATAGACTATTAAATTCATGAGTCTGTCAGGCATCTAGAACAATTCACCAGATAATCATCAGATCTCTTATGGAGTGTTATCTAGACTCCATATGTTAGCTTGCTCTCTCTCCAGGATGCTGCTTGATTTGCTGTGATTTCCAGCATTTTTTGTGTTCAGTACTGATTCCAGCATCTGCAGTAATTTTCTCCCCCACGTTTAACTGTCATCCTGGTGCCACTGATTGTTATTTAACTAAAGCATCACTGATCAATTTGAAAATAGTTGGCTGATGAGAATTTAGACTGAATCAAATTGGATTTGAATCAATTTTTGTTTTAATATAGCATAAGATGTAGGAAATGTTTTGCACGTCTATCAACATAAAGAGGACAGACTAGCTAATGGTTATGTATGAAGCCTTCACCAGAACCTCAACTCAAAATGAAAATACTGCTGAAAATTAAAGAAGATAATGCTGGAAATGCAGGAGAAGTCAAGAATAAGAAAGAATCTTATTTTAGATTTAGACAACTGAGTTCAATTGAATCTCTTAATCAATATAAAGAGTGTAGAAACATTCTAAAGAAAGAAATCAGGAAGGCAAAGAAAGGATATGAGATAGCATTGGCAGGCAAGGTTAAGAATAATCCAAACAGATTCTACAAATACGTTAAGAACAAGAGGGTACCGAGAGAGTGGGTAGGGCCTCTTAAAGATCAAAGAGGCCATCTTTGTGTTGAACCCCACGAAATGGGAGAGATACCAAATGAATGTTTTGTGCCATTTTTTAATGTGGAGAAGGAAATGGAGTCTAGAGAATGCAGAGAAATAAACTTTGATGTTTTAAAAACAGTTCACATTACAGAAGAGGAAGTTCAGGAGGTCTTAATGAATATAAAGGTGGATAAATCTCTGGGACACGATCTAGTGTATCCCAGAACATTGTGGGAAATAAAGGAGGAAATTATGAGACCCCTTGCAGAAATATTTGCATCATCTATAACTAAGGGTCAGGTGCCTGATGACTGGAGGCTGGCTAATGTTGTACCTTTGTATAAGAAAGGTTGTAAGAAGAAACTGTGGAACTGTAGACCTATGAGTGTGACTTTGATAGTGGGTATAGTGTTGGAGGTGATTATAAAAAATAGGATTTATGGACATTTAGAGAAGCAAAAATTGATTAGGGATAGTCAGCATGGTTTTGTTGCAAGGAAAATCATGTCTCACAAACTTGATTGAGTGTTTTGAGGAAGTTACCAAAAAGATTGATGATGGCTGTGCAGTAGATTGTAGAATATTTGGATTTTAGTAAAGCCTTTGACAAGGTTCCACATGCTAGACTAATTAGGAAAGTTAGGTCACATGAGACTCAGGGTGAGCTTGCTGATTGGGTCATCATAAGTTTAATGGCAAGAGACAGAGAGTAATAGTGGAGGTAATAGGGTGTAGAGCTGGATGAACACAGCAGGCCAAGCAGCAGCAGAGGAGTAGGAAGACTGATGCTTTGGGCCTAGACCCTTCTTCAGAAAATAGTGGAGGGTTGCTTTTTGGACTAGAGGCCTGTGACCAGCGGTGTTCCACAGGGATCGGTTCTGGGTCCTCTTTTGTTTGTCATTTATATAAATGATTTGGATGAGAATATAGAAGGCATAGTCAGTAATTTTGCGGACAACACCAAAATTGGTGGCATAGTAGACAGGGAAGAAGGTTTTCCAAGATTACAAAGGAATCTTGATCAAATGGGTCAATGGGCTGAAAAATGGCAGATGGAGATCAATCTGGTTAAATGTGAGGTATTGCACTTTGGTACAACAAACAGGGTAGGGCTTATACAATTAATGACAGGGCCTTGGGTAATGTTGTAGAGCTTAGGGACCTACGGGTTCAGTTATATATTGCTTTGAAGTTTTCGTCACATATAGACAAAGTGGTTAATAAAGCTTTCGGCATGTTTGCCTTCATTGCTCAGTCCTTTGAAGTTGTGCAGGACATTGGTGAGGCCAGTCCTTGAATACTGTGTCAAGTTCTGGTTGCCTGGTTATAGGAAGGATACTATCAAGCTGGAGAGGGTTCAGAAGAGATTTACCAGGATGTTGCCAGGTATGGAAGGTTTGAGTTATAAAGAAAGGCTGGATAGGCTGGGACATTATTCACTGGAGCACAGGAGGTTCAGAGGCAACCTGATAGAAGTTTATAAAATATTGAGAGGTATAGATAGAGTTAATGGTAGTTGTCTTTTCCCTAGAATGGGGGCTTTCAATACTAGGGGCACAATTTTAGGGTGAGAGGAGAGAGATTAAGAAGAAGACATGAGAGGCAAATATTTTACACAGAGGCAGGTTCATATGTGGAATCAACTTCCTGAGGAAGTGGTGGATGTGGGTACAATTATAACATTTAAAAGACAATTGGATAGATACATGAATAGGAAAGCTCTGGAGGGATAGGGGCCAGGGGCAGACAGATGGGACTTGTTTAGTTTGCGATTATGTTTGGCACAAACTGGTTGGACTGAAGGGTCTGTTTCTGTGCTGTATGACTATAAGTCAGTGAAGAGAGAATAGCAAGCAATATTTTAACTAGATCAAAACTAATTCACGTACGCAGGATTAAAATCAGTCCCCATGTTTCAGATTGATGACCTTCTAGAAGAATCCTGAACTCATTTCTTTGTTGGCCATTTGAATGAAATCGCATTAATGTTGAGATCAAATGGACTTTTTTTACTTGCTAAGTTTGAATTAGTGAGTGGATCAGAATAATGCAAAATTTTTATCCATCACAACATTGATAATGTTTCATAGCTTTGTTCATGTAAAACTGGAGGTAAAATAAAACTATGACAATTGATCAAAATGGCAATAATGCATTGGCTGCTTGCTAAAATCACATACATTGCTGTTCATTTTCCTCACTCAATAGTTGGATTTTACCCCCAACATTTCCTGCCCATTGCATTGCTCTCTCACTTTGTCATGTTAGTGTCTTTGTCGTACTTGAGAAAAATAATCAATAAAGAAGCTGTCCGAGAGCACAATATCTGACCAAGAAGTCTGTAACTTGACATCAGAATAACCACTGTATTGACTTAGATTTAAAATAAGGACACTGTGTAGCTTTAAAAGGGAAAATTTACAACATGGAGAGTGTCTCTCTTTTCCCCTCTTCCCAACTCACCATTCCCACTTCCCACTGGCTCCGATTTTGCTAGGCTCATTGATGCCATACTCAGTCAAAACTGACTGTCAATGACAATTAGACAGATGGGGTTTAGACTTTCTCTGATTTGTGTGGACAGCACATATCTGAAGGTTGGTCTACATTGTCAGGTACTTGCTAGTCTCAGAGTTGTACTGGGATAGGTTGGCGGGGAAAGAGTCTAGTTCTGAGCACAAGTATTTTGTGAACAGCTAAAATGTTGTTGGAAATCGTTACCTCTCATGCCATCAGCTGATACTGGATATCATGTGGATTATTGGCTGAAGTCTGGTTTCCATGATTCTGGGGACCTCAGGAACAGGCTGAGATGTATCATCCAAATGGTATTTCTGGCTGAAACTAGTCGCTAACACTTTGACCTTAACATTTATCGTCATGTGCTGGGTTCCTGCATCATTGAGGATGGGGATATTTGTGAAACCACCTCTACCAGTTTGTTGTTGAATTGTCGACAACCATTCCTTATGGAATGTGTTTGGATTGTAGAACTATTTTTGACCTTTCAATTGTGGCATCACTTTGCTCAGTCTATAGCATTCTGCTTCAGCTGTCTTGCTGCTTCACCATGTTAGTACCTCACTTTTTTACTTATGCCTGTTGTTGCACCTGGCATGTTGTCCTCAACTCCTCATTGAACTGGCGTTGATCTTCTGGTAAAGACTTCACTTTAGTTGCCTTGTTCTATGTTGCTTTGATTTAACACCGTTTTTAATGATGCCAGTTTTCACATATAGCACAGTGGGTGCGTATTGTTGTTGTCTCACACTGTGGAGAGGGTGATGGAACCTGAATATTGTCATCTTTGAGAAGGCTTTCTTGCTTTCAACCATCCCACTTGCTGAATATCCCCTTGCTAACTTTTTGCTCATCAACTGTCTCTCTCACTTGCTCACCATGCAGCGTGCTCACCCTCCAGTGCAGTGACTCTTTCACTCTCTGACCCTCCATTGCACTGACTCTCCACTCAATGACCCTCCTGAGAACGTTTCCAATGTTTCAATAAGATCATTCTTCTAAACTGTAAAAAAAAGGCCTAACCTGTTTTGTTGTTCTTAATGAAGCAATTCCTTCATCCCATGAGTCAGCCCAGTGAATCTCTTTTGAACTGCCTCCAGTGCCATCTGAGGAAGTTTCACCAGACGTGAAACATTAACTCTGATTTCTCTTCACAGATACTGCTAAACCAGCTGAGCTTTTAGAGCAAATTCTGTGTTTGTTTCTGATTACAGCATCTGCAGTTCTTTCGGTTTTTATTTAGAAAAACCCAAAATATTTCTTCCAATTTTCTGACTTGAGGCCTGAAGAGGAATTGAAGATTGATTGTTACCTCACATAATGTTTTTGTTTAAAGTGATTATTTAATTAAAAACAGTATCTAATTCAAATATTTTCTGAAGATGTCCATTTTCAGACTGGCTAGACTTTGTGGTGGCCATATCTTTCCTTTTTTAATCTGTAATCTCCATTAATTTGTTATATTTCATGATTAAAGTCTGGTTTCAAAACAATTTTGCAGAAGTGGAATGAAATCGTTATCAGTTTTTGAACCTATAGCATACATAAAGCTATATAACAATCCTGTTTAGTGGGAGTTGTTCCTTCGCAAAGCAATTAAATTCTCCATGATCTGAACGTCTATTTATTTTACACTGTAAACTTTCTTAACTTAATAGGGCACAGCTGTATTTAGCAGCCAAATTCATGCACTGTGTATGGCATGATATTAGATCCCTTATTTCATAAGTTAGCACATTTTCAATTTTCTTCAGCAAAGCCACAAGAATACACTACATTCAAAAAAATACTGTTATCTTGAACTCATCCAGATGCTATATTCTGGCCATCATGTTTTTGTACAGAGCCAGAAACGATTGTGCGTGCTGGATGCTTCTGTAGCTGACTAGCACATTCCAAAACTGTCGGACTTTGTTACCTTAAAGGAAAACAGAGACCTGTTTGCATAGGTGGGGGAAGGAGCAGTCTCACATACTTTATATTGTGTGTCTGATACAGTGGCACTTGGTATGAGCCCAGTTCAGCAAAACATGTTCAATTTGGTAAAGAGAAAACATATTTGGATCTGCATACTTGCAGATTTTATTCCCAATGTTGTAAATGTGGTTACACTTCACGAGTGTTGAATTGCTTAGGACAATGATTTGGGAAGTCCTGACGTCATGAAAGGCTCTAGAGAAAGAAAGTATTTACTGCTGCAGCAATTGTTTCTTTATGTCTGACACCATTTGAAGCACAATATTTGCAGCAAGCGACTGGGCTTTGGCTATCTTGAGTGCCTTATTCTGATTAGTGTTGCAAAGTTGAGAATATGTTTTAGACTTGTTAATAGCCATGGCAAAGAATATTCAATTGATCATGTACATGCTCTGAAACAGTTCTTCATGTTGAAGCTATTGGGTTGGGATAACGTGGTGCCATATTTTGCAATGATTTGGTAGCAGCGATATTAGAAAAGGTGTCCTTCTACAGAGCGACACCCTACAGCTCACTATTTGCTGATGCACTGGTAAACATGCAGATTGACACAGAAATATGGTTACGAAAGCTATAAAATCTCCTACTTGGTTTGAGAATTAGGCAAAGCATTCTTGAAGCTCCTTTCTGAGTTCAGCACTTTTGCCGTTGGACTGTTCTGTGGCACCACCATGATGAACACCAACAATGTCATGTTGTGATTTCAAGGTTGAGGGTGCCATGAGACTTGAGAAAAGTTGCTTCCCTCCCAACTGATTCTTTGTTCCAAGTTAATTGTTGCTCATTATTCTTCTCTTGAGTAGCATTGTGGGTTATGTAATCTTAACTATGAAAGCAAGGACTTGGAGACATTTAAATGTCCTATAAATTGATAACATCTTTCCCTTTCTGATCCAAGAACAGTTGGTTCCCACTATGTAATTCCTAAAAATCGCATATCAGCACAACTCCCTGACTGAGTCACTGAATTGTAGAGTGCTAGACTGTGGTGACATTCACATTCTCACAACATGATGAAACTTTAGAATACTTTATCATTTGGGAACTTGAGTTCTAAAGTTGAGGCAGATGATTTTTGGTTTTTGGTTCTTTGTTCTTTGTTCTTTGAGGGTAACCTTTTTTTTTGAAGTGGCAGAATCTCATCTATTTGGTGAGGTGGTTAAAACAACATTTCCAAGAAATCATGTGACTTAACCTAAATGAGTGGTGAAACTTTCTGGTGAGCTTAATGCTGAAGTGGTTATCAAGTTGAGCCTTGGTATTTGGAGGAAAGAGGGCCGGAAGGAGATTCAGTTCAGAAGAAAAGTTCCTTACTAGCAGATGTTAATTGAGAGGATGATATATGTAAATGATTGTTCCTTAGACCTGGACACATTGGGAGAGATTTTCTCAGTCCTATCGAAATTATTTTGGAGGTCGGGTATCTGGAAATTTAGAAGCAGCATTTTGGGTGGTCTCTGGGCAGATTTCTAGGAGGCTGACATGAATGATATTGGCCCCATACTCTTCCAAAAAGCAAGCAGACCTTTTTCATTGAGGAAGGCATGTTTTAAGCATTACACAGGTTGATCACGTTTCAGGAGCATGCTAACTTATTGCAATAGGTCCAAGCTGCACAACAATTAAGGATTTTAGTCAGTTCCTACCAGTCATTCCCAGTTCTCATGCTTAACCTTGCAGATGGCAGCCAGTTCATCGAGACACAGCTTTCCGTGATATAATGGCAGCCACTCCCATCCCATCAAAGGTGCCTCCAATTTGCTGCTGACACTTCTCCTGGTCCCTCACCCACATTTTGAAGGTGGCCAGCCATAGGCGCCACTGAATGTACCTCCTGATTGTGAAAGCTCTCTAATTGGACAAGGCTCTTAAAAAGAATCCCTGAACTGACTGCCTTTCTAAATGGATCTAATTAAGAAATGTTTCTACTCTTATGTTTCCTGGGTACTTACCATACTTTCTGCCATGGTTTGCTTCGTACTATTTTTGAGTGGTATATTCTTATAGCACAGCTGCTTATGAATCATAAGGTGGAATTTTCCATTGGTAGCATCAGTGATGAAATTCACCATTTCTCTTGAAATGCTCATCACTTTTGATTGATTGAAGTCATGGTGGGCAGTTGCGTCTATAGAACACAGAAAACAGGAACCAATGTCAGAAGAAGTCAAATGAATAAATATATAAGCATTTGTGAAGAAGCAATACTGTCACATTAAGGAAGTCTTGTAGGTAATTTTCTGCATTTGCTCTACAAATGTATGCATCAACATATCTTCATTTCCTTTACTCGGGTGAGTCAGTTGGAGTCAGCATAAACCACCCAATCTGTTGAGATAAGTTTAAAACAAACTTACCAGAAACTCGGGGAATCCAATCACCACTGATCATCCTTAACAGGAGAGAGGCAGTTGTTCAATTCACACATCCAATTTAAAAGCCTTCAGTCAATCAGCACTTCCTAATGAAATTCAAATTTTGGCATTATGTGATCTGTCCAGTTTAAGAGGATTGGGCTTTAAAATCATTGTGGGAAATACGGCTTCCTGCTCAAATTCAGTTTTATTCCCCAGTGAACAAGGACAGAAAGCCAATTCAGGCTGAAAATGAAGGTATTATCTGTGTCAGTCCCAGCCCACAAGATATAACTTTAGTACCCCTGCCATTATGCATCGTGTAGTACAGTGAATTCTGTTATAACACAGATCCCAGGGTCTAAAAGATTACACCACATTATAGCTGTTCCATAGATAGACAATCCCATACAGGAACATGAGAAATAAGAAACATGAGATTTCTTTTAAGATAATGATTGATTACAGTATTTAAAATATAATTTATTTCAAAGTACTATAACTTAAAATCATATTTACTTCTCCAGTATTTCCTTTCATTTATTGATAAAATTAACAATACATTGCAGTATATTCCAATTTCAAATCATATTTCAATTGTCAGTTGCTTTCTTCTGTACCTGCTACTGTGTTTGTTTCTTCTTGATGGCACCTTGCATTATTTCCCTGGGTTGGGTGATCTGAATGAGCTTTGTAGTGTCCTGAGTTACCAGCTAGGCCAGGTAGTTGGAAAGCGCAGTTACAGCACAGTATCCACGTTCTATTTGTACCCTAGCTCAGACCCATCTTTTCACTGTCTGTGCTTGGTGTAGGAGTTTCTCATCTGTGAGGATCATAGCCGTAAGCAGTGCTACTTCCATCTCATCCCACATTTACAACCCGTTCAGGAGAGTGAGTTGCCTATCCAACTGGTCCTGAAGGTTAGCTGCAGGGGCCTTCAACCTCTGCTTGACCAAAGCCAAATAATCCTTCATCATCCTCATCCTCATCATCCTTGGTTGGAGCTGAGAAGGGTTTTGCTACTGACTTCCAGCTTGTTTTGGCAACGTGCATGATATCCTTCAATGTGAAAAGCTTCGGATTATATAAATGATAGATTCGCTGAGGGGAGCTGTTCCCTGGAGAAGCTATCTTCTGCGGCACTTCTTCACAAATTCGCAATGACACCTTGGTCCAGAGGTTCATTTTTATTTGTTGTGTTCTTGTGACCGGTCTGGACCTTGATGTTTTCACCACTTGTCCTCAGGACCTCAGGAGTGGTGGAGGGTGATTGGTCAGAAAGTTTTCCAGCAGGAGGACATTTTTCACTTGTACTCTCTTTGAAATCAAGTGCCTCCTAATACTGGGCAGAAAATACTTGGTAAAACAAGTCCTTGAATATCACCCCTATTGTCCATGCCTCATTATTGCTCTACTCCAATCTCTAGTAGGGAGTTCATATTCAGAAGATCAAGTCCAGATTTCCTGGACTTCCCAGTCACCAACAGCATTAGCTTGTGGTTTGCGGTCTTCTGAAAAGCTGACAGGAGTATCACTTAGTTCCTGCATTGCTTAAATCCTCAAGTCTTGACTGCCAGGGTGATATCAGGCAGAATCTTACAAAATAATCCTATCTCGGGCGCATTATTCACTTCCTCCAAGCAAGCTTTCATTCCAGGGCATAGGTGGTAGCTGCAGCTTCTGCAGAGGTAACATCTACAAGATGTTACCTCTGCAGAAGTCTTGAATTGTTGGATCTCACGTCACCTCTTGAATCTGTTGAGCCAGCCATGATTAACCAGAAACTCAGTCCAATGCTATAGTTCTCTGCCAGTGTCCTCACCATAGGTTCCGAGCTGGGTGTTCTTTGTGCCTGCTGTTTTTACAAGCCAGTTCTGTACATTAGATTCGAGTTTGGAATCACTGATTATATCTGCTCTCTTCCTAGCTCCTCCTTCAGTGTCACCGAAAGTGCGCATAAATGACGTCAACTTGTCCTTGTCTTTGAGCTATCCTCACAATGTGAAGTCCACTACACCAGTGTCTTCTCAGATCTTAGCCTGCAATTGCCATAACGCATCATTCTTACTCATCGCAACTTTACATCAATCTTGTAACACATCACTCTTACCCATTTTAATACTGCAGAACAACTTTTCCTATCCAGTTGTGCTTAAACAAACATCTGAGGCTAATTATCATTAATTTTGTGATAATTACCATGAATGCTGCTGAGATGAGGTGATAATGGCTAGATGGATTGAAAACACCACATTAATCTTGTGATCATGGCACGAGTTATGTGTTTCAATTAAATGTCTTTTTATTCACATTGTTTCAACAATTTGAAACCTCCGCCTTGTATCCGTCATCACTGTACTGGACACTCACTGTATTTTCCTTTCAAAAGTATACATACAATATTTCCATTGAATTTTAGCTGTAATGTAGTCAAATTTCTGTGTCAGAATTTTCACCAAAAAAGAAAGATCCATTATAATTGTTTGCAAATATAAGGAATAACTTGTCCATTAACAAGAGATACGTTGTAATTTGCTTGAAGGCTAGTACAGAAATTGCTAGTATTAAAAAGCACCTCAGTTCATTCGCATCATTTACCAAGGCTGAAGGGTAAGGGTTTAACACGTGACAGGCTAAAATAAAGGATGAGGTTGTATGTGCCAAGTAAGGTGACAGCTAACTTGTACGCATTAGCAACAGGTTTCTGCTAACTTGGAAACAGAAATTGCTGGAAAAACACAGCAGGTCTGGCGGCATCTGTGGAGAGAAAGCAGAGTTAACGTTTCAGGTCCAGTGACCCTTCTGCAGAACTGATGCTGCCTGACCGGCAAAGTTTTGTTTCTGATTTTCAGCACCTGTAGTTCTTTCGGTTTTTTTTTGTGTCTGCTAACTGTGAAAATATTTCTGCCTTCTGGCAGCTGCATTTCCTAGATAATGATAATAATAAGACATTTCAGAAGCACTTTATTGGCTTAGGTATTATATAAATGCAAGTCTTTCTCTTCCAGCCATTGTCCCTGTTTTGCAAGAGAAGCAACTGGAAATTGAGAACTGTTTTTCTCACACAGCAAGTAGTTTTAGTATAGAAAGCATGGCCTTCAATGTGGCTTTGAATGATTGTTTGGATAGAAACACTAAACAGAATTACAGGGAAGAGGCAGGAGATGGGCACTATATTAAAATACTCAGAGAAACTATGCAGGTATGATGGACCAAATGGCATCCTTCTGTCCCATAATACTTCTATGATTCTGTGACTGTCTCAGAAGCTATTCTTGCAGGAAGTTGTTTCACTCTGCACCTAACTGTTAAATGTTGTAGCGATTATTATCGGCTTTCCTCCAAAGGTGAGATAAGTTCTGTTCAGCATGTTCTATTTTGTGCTGACAGACAGGAAGTTCTGTTGCACTCAAGCTTTGGGGATAAAAATAATTGTAGCAACCATTGTGATGTTTATAAATGGCCCCCATTCTTTTCCTCACCCATTGCATTTTTCATTATTTCTTAAGCTTGCTTTTCTAAGTGTTATCTCTCTAGCACCAGTGTAAGAATCATTTATTTTCTGTCATGCTCTTCTGATTTGTTTTTACAACAACTTAAAAGTGATTGGGATTTAAATTCAATGTAACAAACATGTTCACAATGTGTGTAATGCTTAAAATGCATTAAAATAAAGCCTACTAACTTCTGCTTCCTTTCAGTCTGATGGGACAGCTGTAATCATCGCTATATTCACTATCTTTCTGCTAATTGGACTCGCATTGCTCTGGTGGTTCTGGCCTCTCTGCTGCATGGTGGTGAGTATTAGTAAATTCACTTTGAGACAGTGTGTGAATTTTAAAACAAATTTGACTTTCACCAAGAGTACCCAAAAGTGTAAAGCAGGTTAAATTGAATGTCCAATCTACACTGGATTTTTATATATGACACGTATAGGGGGAGGTGACAGCCTAGTGGTATTATCACTGGATTGTTAATCCAGTCACCCAGCTAATGTTCTGGGGACCCATGAATTTAATAAAATAAATATAATCTGGAATTAAGAGTCTAACAACGACCGTTGTCAATTGTTGTGAGAAACCCACCTGTCCTTTAAGGAAGGAAAGTGCTATCCTTACCTGGTCTGGCCTACGTGTGGCTCCAGACCCACCCCAATGTGGTTGACTCTTTAATTGCCCTCTGGGCAATTAGGGATCGGCAATGCATGCTGCCTAGCCAGCAACACTATTATCCCGTGAATGAATAAAAAAATGAATCAAAGTTGAAAAAGTTCAGAAAACATATGGTGTAACTCTTTTCATACTTGTACCAGTTGTAGTCAAAACCAGTTCTGAATAGCACACATTTCTACATCATTCTTGACAGAACATTATTGTTCTGCGGTTAGATTCAACGACTAATATGCTGCAGTTCCCTTGGTCTACTTTGCTTCAGATTCTATAGTTTTATGCTCAAATCAGCAATGAATAGAAGTGAGCTTGGGAACTGCTAAGTTAAACGCCGGAAAATAATGACAGTGCACAACTTTACACTTACTCAGATGTAAAAGAATTGAGTCAGTGATTAGTTTACCGATATGTAATGTAAAGAACTCGTCAGTCAGAGCTTGTGAAATTTTAATCATGATGTTTAATGTTTGAATGTCATACCTGAAGGAATGAAAGAAGCAGTTTCAGTGATAACTTTCAAAAGAGAATTGGATCTGCATTCAGAAAGGACAGAAAACAATGCAAGGGCAAGCAGAAAAAGCAGCATAGTGGGATGATTTACTGCATCGTTATATCATTGAATAATACAGATACATTCATGGGGCTCAGAGATCAGTATGTGAGGAAGAAAAGAAGAGAAAGGGTATGGTGAAAGGGTTAATGAAGCAGTGAGAGGATGGCAGCATTAATCAGTACGCTGAATCGCCAACAGCAGTCTTGTAAATTCTTTGTAATTAGACAGCATTCATAAAGAATCAGCACAACAGGTTGAATGGCCTACTTCTATGACATAATATGATGGCTTTTCATAAAAAAAAACTTCTGTTCTTTGGGGTGGAATGATGCTTAAACAAAGAAGAACAAATTTGCAAAGTAACTACAAGGAGATGGAGAAACTGTAGATTCATGATAATGGGTGTGTTTCATTGTTCTACTACAGCCCAGGATAATAATGATAGTAGAGAATAAGAAGACTTTATGAAGTCCATTCAGGAGAATTTTTTGACAAGCACATTTATTGCCTAATAAGGAAAGTGACATTGCTCAATCTGGGTCTAGGCATTCGAGTAGACAAAGTATCTAAAGGAGTATTTGGTGAACATAATGCCACAAGTGCCATCATAGATTTAGGTTGGCCACAGAAATGGACTAGGATCAATCTAGAGTTAAAAAAATTTATTTAAGGAGGGCCAATTTTGGTGGTTTGAGAAAGAATCCATTCTGGGTAAATTTGAATGAAAGATTAGCAGGCAAGACTATGCCTTTAAGGTGTGGTGACTGTGCTGCACTCCAGTTAATTCCTACAGGGGTGAAAGGCAGAGCAAACAGGGACAGCGATCTCTCGATACAGAGATAGAAAGCGAGGTGAAACAGAAAAAAAGATATGTGTGACAGATGTCAGGTTGTAAATACAAATGAAAAACAAATGAGTGTAATGAAAATATTGGATAACGGTAGGCTAATTCAGGAAAGCTAATAAGGATTTATTAAAGCAAATCCTGTATTGAAATTAACTTGTTGTAATCTTATAAAGAAACTCTGCTGATAACGGAATGTAGTTGATCTGCATGTATGGACATCCAAAAGGCTCTTGACTCTGTTCAGTGGTTGGGATTATCAAATAACTCTCGCAGAGAGCCAGCATGGACTCAACAGGTCGAATGGCCTCCTTGTGTACTGTAACCATTCAATAGTAGAATTTTCTGGCCCCATCAAAGTTGGAACGGACCAAAAATACCAATGTGCTACTTACTCGAGCCTATTGCTAGCACGGGCGATTTTTGACAAGGTGGCTTCAGGCTAGTAAGGCTGAACTGTGGGGTGGACAACCAGTTCGGCTCATTAGGAATAGTGGTAATCTTTTTGAAGGGAGATTGCTTGGGAATTTCTGACACAAAGAGGGGCAGATTAACCAGGGAAGGCGGGTTGCCAGTTGTCCAATGAGGCTTGTGATCGCCCTCTGAAGCAGTCTGCCGGGGCCTGTCAAGTTAGAAGGCTTCTGATTGGTCCTCCTTTAAGAATCTGGCTGCCACACTTCAATGGACAAAAAACCTGCCTCCATGTCAACGAAGGATGCACCTTCATGAAAATCCTAAAGAGTGACTGATTCACCATGGGATGGGCTCAGGATCCGGGAATAGTCTGAATTCCTTTTTCCTGACCCTGGAGAGAAGGTTCTGCTCTGTGATTGTATTTTGTCCAGAAATTTATTATTTAATGCAAGACTTACCTCCTTGCGTAACGGTATTCAAGTGAAGAGTAAAAGTTTTATGCACTTATTTTTTAGGTTTATTTTGTATTCAAGTGGATTCACTGCACTGAGTTATTTTTTTAATTAAAGCTTCAGGGCAACAGAGCTTCCTGTATGTCAGAGCACAAAACACGACATATGGAGTGAAACTTATCATATCTTTAGAGAAGTGACGATTATAATCGCTGTCACATTTAACAGTTAGATTCAAAAACAACTAGCTGCAAAGTGGTTTCTGAGGTATTGACAGAATCACAGAGTTGCAGAAAGTGGCCATTTAACCCGCTGTGTTTTTTATGGCTCTCCGAATGAGCATGATGACTTAGTGCCATTCTCCTGCCTTTTCCCTGTATCTTGCATCTTATTTCTATTCAAATAGTCTCGAATGGGCTTCCACTTGAACCTGCCTCCATTACCCTTTACAAGCAGTACACTTCAGATCCAAGCTACTCGTTCTGTGGAAAGAATTTTCCTGAGATCACATATCTACTTTTGCAATTCACTTCTGGTTTGTGCCTTTTTGTTCTCAAACCTCTGATGAGTGGGAACAATTTCTCTCTGTCTAGTCTGCCCAGACCAGTAGTGATTTTGAAAACTTCTATCAAATGTCCTCTTAGCCTCTCCTGTTCAAGGGACAACAATCCTAATGTCCTTTAGGGAAGGAAACTGCCATCCTCACCTGGTCTGGCCTACTTGTGACTCCAGACCCACAGCAATGTGGTTGACTCTTAAACTGCCCTCTGGGCAATCAGGGACGGGCAATAAATGCTGCCTAGCCAGCAACGTCACATCCCAGGGGTGATTTTAAAAAAAAATCTCTGCAACCTATCCTCAAAGCCAATAATCTGTTCTAATCCTCCCAATGAGCCAGAACTATACACAATACTTCACGTATTGATCTAACAGGCTTTTTTCCTATGTTTTAATCGTTGTTGTGATGAGGACATCATTGGTTAGGGCAGCATTTATTGCTCATCCCTAATTGCCCAGAAGGCAGTTAAGAGTCAACCACATTGCTGTGGGTCTGGAGCCACATGTAGGCCAGACCAGGTAAGGATGGCCTGAAGGGAGAAACCAGATACGTATTTTCAACAATTGAGAATGGATTGTCGGTCGTCATTAATTCCAGATTCTTTTATTGAAATCACATTCCACCATCTGCCATGGCAGGGTTTGAACCTGTGTCCCTGAACATTACCTGGGTCTCTGGATTAACAGTCCAGCAATAATACCACTAGGCCATTGCCTTCCTCTTGTATAGTATAGCAAACCTCTTTGCCTCTATTATTCAGATGCATAGATCTTTAAAATATCACAAACAGGTACAGAAAATAATCAGGAAGCTAATGGAATGCTGGCCTTTATATCTAGAGGACTGGAATATAAGGATGCAGATGTTATGCGGCAGTTGTACAAAACCCTGGTCAGACCTCTCTTGGAGTACTGTAAGCAGATCTGGGCACCACATCTTAGGAAGGATATATTGGTTTGGAGGGATTACAATGTAGGTTTATAAGAATGATACCTGGATTTCAGGGGCGAAGTTATAAGGTTATATTTTCTCTAGAATTTAGAAGATTAAAGGGTGATCTGATTGACATCTTCATGATATTAACAGGAAAAGACAGGGTAGATAAAGGTAAACTGGTTGGAGATTCTAGAATTAGATGGCATAGTCTGAGAATTAGGGCCAGACTGTTCAGAAGAGATGTTAGGAAGCACTTCCACACACACAGGGTGGTAGAAGTTTGGAACTCTCTTTCACAAATTACACTGGTACTAGACTGGTTGTTAATCTTAAATCTGAGATTGTTAAGCAAAGGAATATGGCCAAAGGCAGGTAAGTGGAGTTAAGCCACAAATCAATCATGATATCATCGAATGGTGGAACAGGCTTGAGTGGCTGAATAGCCCATTCTTGTTCCTGTTAATAAAACCCACAACACTGTATGTTTCATTAATAGCTGTCTCTACTGTCCTGCCACATTGACTACTTCTTCCTACCACTGAAGTTAAACTGATGTTTGTAATTCTCCAGCCTTCTGGAACGTCCCCTGAGTTTAGGGCAGACTGAAAGATTATGACCCTGCAATTTCCACTCGTATTTCCTTCATTGTCCATTGTATACGTATCGTCCAGTTCCGGTGCCTTGTCACTTTAAGTGCCAGCAGTCTCCAACACTACCTCCTTGCCAATTTTGAACACTTTTAGTAACAGAGATTCCTTCACTGTCATCACAGCCTGATATTCCACTTCCGTTTTCTTTATCATATCATTTATACTAGTCAGCACAGCATCACCAGAGAAAAATAAAGCATATACTGTTTTGGAGGTAACTACATGTTACACTCCAGATATGATCTCAGCACCATCACACTTCTTACCGCTGTAAACCTACCTCTTGGAATTAAAGTTATAATATTTGCTTTCATAATTGCTTGGTATAACTGTTGTGATAACATTTTGTATGTCTTTGAACAAAGAAACCCAAATTCACATCAACAACATTTAATCGTTTCAATTATTGAAAATGTGTTCAATTTTCCTAATTAGCCCTTTTTAAAGTGAATAACTTCATATTTTCCCACACTATATGTTATCTACCACCGTTTATTTTCTTGTATGTTTTTAAATACTGCATTAAAATGTAATTATTTTATGTAAAGCCCATTTCTTCATTGTGATTTGCTCCAGTTGATGGAAGCTGGTTGGAAACAGTGGAAATGCAAGTGGAGGATGTTGAAATGGCTGATGTTGTAGCCCAGGCTACCTGCAGTGCTGGGGTTGTTAGGGGTGAGTTCTGACAGCTATACCAGCCCAGGCCCGGAAAGATGGACTAAGGGGTGAACAGGACAAAGTCAGGGCAAGTCATGAGCTGGGCCTCAGCTTCACTGCATGATGCAGTCTCAAAGGAGGGGAAGCTTTCAACCCCATCATGAAGAAGAGATTGGAAACCCCGATAGAAATCAGCAGGGCCGGGGGATTTGTTAGTTTTCTTTTCAGTTTATGGATTGGGCTGAAGACAATAATTTTGGTTTCACTTGAGGAAGTTAATGGAGACCAGAACAGAAACAAGAGTGAAGAGAACTTGTGAAGAGGTAGACTTGGGTGTTTTTAGGTTTCACATGAAAATAAGTGGTTGCTGGAGATTCTTTGATTATGATTGTATCTGTAACAGTGGAATCAAGCAAAGGTTCCTGAGAGGAGTGGCATTAAAAGGTGATAGTGGTCAGATATATTAAAGGCTCCAGACAGTTTAGGAAGGGATGAAGCACCACCGCTAGAGTCATAATGAAAGCAGTGACTATGCTATATTGCTTTGGGTAGCAGAACATTTGCAGTTCCAAGCTGTGTGGGTGTGGAAGTGGAAGTGAAAGTCACCAAGGTCCCAGAGGACCGTGGATGAGCATGGACTTGGGAGGTGACAATGGTCCCTAAAGGGGTAAAGAGCATTGGAGATGAAGCATATGACTAACATAGAGGGTGCATTTTAGAAAAGAGGTGAAACTAATGCCTTTGAAAGGGGACAGTAACTCAGCAGAGAAGCATTTAAAACTTTATTCATAAGCATTGCAGGTGTGTTTTATACCTTTCCAGAAAAGCTTATTTGGCTTAATTTTGCAAGTTAGTAGGTTTGAAGTTTGTAGGCCTGCAACTTGAGGGGCACAATAGTCCTTGTGGCTGGTATGTAATCTAAGTCTTGGTTCCTAAAACATATTCCATATATTCAAAAATCATTATTGTTGCACAGCAGTTATCTGTAGTCCAACTGACATCACAAAGTTCTCATGATCAGGATCCTTCTGAAGTAGTAACACTTGTTCAATTAATTTTCACTTAAATCGATGCATTGAAGTGAGCCTGCTAATGGGTTTCTTTGATTTGAGATGAGCAACTCAGTACTAACTTGCACAAAGTCTTATTAATTAATAGTCACAGGAGAATACACACCAGTTAGCTCTCTGAGAATATACTAATAGGTGAGAAGGAAAAGACACAGCAGTTGGGAACAAATCGCAGAAATGGAATTCTTAATTTATGTCATTGCTGTTACATAAATAATTTTTGTTTTTTTGTCTGGTTTCAGGTCATAAAAGATCCTCCCCCTCCTCCACCCCCTCCAAAAGAGGTATGTGAATGTTGCATTGTGTTAAAGTGTTGTTGATGATGAACAATGCAAACACTAAAGAAGTAGCATTGATTTATAGTCTTATGGTCTGAATGTCTTCTTATAACTCTTATTGGCTAGCCTCATATGTACAAAGTGCAAAGCAGATATGTGTTAGAATATTATAAATATCAAACTTAAGAACATAGGATCTATTTGATTTATTTCTGTCATTCAGTGAAATTGAGTGAGATGTCTATCTCTTATGTAAATGTGCCATCATCACGCCTCTCCTCAATAAACTATCCCTGTGCCACATTGTGCTTGTAAACTAATGCCCAATCTCCAACTTCCCTTTCCACTTGAAAATACGTGAAAGTGTTATCACACCAAAAATCCATACCCGTCTTTCCTGTAAGTATGTATTTGTCGCCCTGCAATCAGGTTTCTGATCCTACGATAGTGCCAAAACTGTTTTTGTTAAAGTCACAAATGTCTTGTTATATGTCCGTGACAAAACAGAATAAAACTCATGTTCTTCATCCATATGGATCAGTCTGCAACCTTTTGAAACAGGGATGTAGCATCTTTGTCCAGCACCTGCCATCCACCTGGGTAGGACCACTGTCATCTGGTTCTGTTCTCTCTGGTGTCCCTGCAGGACCAGTTCTTGACTTCACATCTACATGCAGCCCCTCAGCAACATCATCCAAAAGTATGGCATTAGTTTTCATATGTATGCTGAAGATACCCAGCTATACTTCCCAACCATCTCTCTCTCTCTCTTTCTTTCTGTGCCTCGACAGCAGATGTTAGGTTAACATCCTTGTTTTACTGTTACTTTTCTTAAATTGTGAAATTACATGTTCAGTTTACTAATCTAAATTACTCATTCCTGATTAGAACGAATTTCGGAAGATATAGTTAGATCATCTGTACTGTTCTCGCCTACCCCCTTTAAAGCCATTTTGTTCTGGGGATTTGTCCCTCTTTAGTTCCCTGAATTTCTCCATTACCATAATTCTGCTTATGTTCATTTTCTTCAGCCACACCTGTGGTTCAGTTACAGTTTCATTAAAATGTATAGCATTTCACAGTTACATCAACTACATCTCCTCACACCATTTTTTTTAATAAGAACTCCATTCCATTCTCCCTCTTTCTCCATTTCCATCATATCAGCTCTGATGATGCCACCTTCCACTGTGGTGCCACTGACATGCCTGCCTTTTTCCTCAGCCAAGGTTTCCCCCACTCTGGTTGACAAGACACTCAGCTATGTCTGACCCATTTCCTGCAATTTTGTGCTCAATGCTTCCCCTCCCTCCCAGAACAAAAAAAGAGGATTCCCCTTGTCCTCACTTTCCACCACACCAGTCTCCTCATTCAGAGAGAATCGTTCAGTCTATCATTTCTGCCACTCCCAGCTGGACACCCCCATCAAACCCATTTTCCCCTCCCCTCCTCTGTCAATATTCCACATGGACTGTTCCTTCCCTTTACTCCTATACCTTCTCACTTGCTGTACCTTCTCATAAGTCACAAAGGGAAATTGTGTTTATATATAGTAAGGCTGAAGAAACATGTTGATAGATTTAAATACACTCTTACTTTGCAAATTAAGAACGTTTTGTTGTATTAATATACAGGAACCTGACCCAGAACCAGTGCCAAAGAAGAAATGGCCAACCGTTGATGCTTCATACTATGGCGGTAGAGGTGTTGGTGGCATTAAAAGAATGGAGGTGTGTTATGAAATTTATTTCTCATCGTTGTACTGTTTGGTTGAGTTGAAAATATTAGACTTGCCTCTCGTTGAATGGTTAAATTGCTTTAGTGAGGTCGAATTCCCAGGGAAGGCCTCGGCACATGGAGACATTGGACTAAGCTTCTGCCATTCAGAATCCCTCAAATCCCCAAAACCTCAATATTTTACATCTTAATAAGATAGGTGAGGATAGTAAAGAAATGTGGACTAAACGAAACACAATTGACGGCATATCCTGTAAATATGTTGATGTGAATGTTAAGAACCTGTGGGATTTGTCTTAGTCGTTAGTTTTGGGATCCAGTGTTTAAAATTGTTTTCTTAATACTATACCACTCCATCTGAATTAGAGGTATATGTTCCTTTTCTCTGTTTTCAGGTAAGGTGAAATTATAAACACTCAGGAAACAACAAAAATATCTAATAAGGTGTGCTCAGTGGACTTACCTTTTCTGATTATAATACCAATATGATTGGAAAACCTAGATCAACATGCCCAATAGATTGTTTTCAGAAAATATCATATTTAGGTACAGTGTATAGGTAATCTGAGAGGGCTCTTGTGGTGCAGTGGTTGTGTCCCTACCTCTCAGCCGGATGGCTTGGGTTCAAGTCTCCTCTACTCCAGAGGCATGTAAAGCATCTCTGACAAGTTGGTTAAAGAAAATCTTTAAGTAATCTGTGACATGTCTTATGATAAACCTTGCATTCTTGTAAGGAAAATAATGAGAGTTTGGACCTGTGGCTCCCAAATGAACATAGGAACAGGAGTAGGCCCTCAAGCCTTTTCCACCATGCTGTAGAATCATGGCTGATATATGGCCTAACTCCATATACCTGCCTTGGGTCCATATCCCTTGATACCCTTGCTTGTTAAAATTTGTCTAGCTCAGATTTAAATTTGACAATTGAATTCACGCCGTGCCCTTTGAGAAAGAAAGTTGCAAATTTAGAAGTGGAAATCAACAGCTTAGCTTTTAGGGAATAATGCAGCAGTCGTGAAAATGTACAATAAACTGTCATCAAAAATTTGTTTGAATAAAAATTATGGTTCAGCTCTAATGGTGTTATTTAATAATTGTTTTTAATGCATCCTCTTGTATTTTGACTTAAAAAAAACTGTACATTTTTTTGTTTTCTGTACATAATATTTTTCTCATAACTAGGTGCCAAACATAGAAACACAGAAAATAGGGGCAGGAGTAGGCCCTTCAAACCTGTTCCATAATTCATTATAATCATGACTGATCATCCAACTCACTACCTTGTTCCCTCTTTTAACCTGAGAACTATATCTGACTCTTCATGAAAACATTCAATATTTTGGCCTCAACTGCTTTCTGTAGCAGAGAAATCTACAGGCTTACCACTCTTTGGATGAAGAAATTTCTTCTCATTTCAGTGCTAAGTGGCCTACTGGTTTTGGGTGTTTCCAATGCTTGCGATCTTTGAGAACATCTTGATTAGTCTTGATATCAAGTTAAACAATCAGTGACACGCTTAAGGTAGCAAAGCGAAAAACCTTGACATTAATTATTTTGGCTTGACACATCAATTTGAGGGTATATTCGGACATAATTTCCTTTCGGTAGTCTGGAGAAGCAGGAACAAGGAAATTGGTGTCTTTCTTTGATATTATGCATTGAAACAGGTTAATTAATGATCTCATAATAAAGGAGTACCAAGGCAACAGTGATCATAACATATATAGTTTCACATTCAGTTGAGGGTGAGAAGTGTGGGAACAAGATTAGTGTCTTAACAGCTGAGTTGGATAAAGTGTTTGCAAGAATATGTTAAAATGGGACAGTAGAGGATAAGTGGCAGGAAATTAAGGAAATATTTCACAGCTCTGAGCAAAGATATATTCCATTAAGGTGGAAAGACTCAGTGAGAAGTTTGCACCATCCATAACAAACTAAAGAAATAAAAGACTGTAACAAATTAAAGAGAAAAGGATATGAAGAATGCATAAACAGATTTAGATAGCTCGTGGATGAATAAAATTTTGTCACACGGAATATAATGTAGAGAATATGAACTTGGAAAAGGAAGACAGGTAAAGCAACTTATTAGGAACAAAAACAAATTTGCTGGAAAAGCTCAGCAGGTCTGGCAACATCTGTGAAGAAAAAATCAAAGTTAACGTTTCGGGTCCAGTGACCCTTCCTCAGACCTGCTAAGCTTTTCTAGCAAATTTATTTTTGTTCCTGATTTACAGCATCTGCAGTTCTTTCAGTTTTTATAAAGCAACTTATTAGTTAAATGGAGACAGACTACAGGACTCTATGGGACCTATAGGTATATGCTCCTTTCTTAGTATTTCCAGTCTGTTGGATACGTTCCTATAATTGTTTCTTTTCATTTGGTGTAAGATTTGATAATTAAATTGCTGGTCTGGGGTACATGTACCACTGCTATCTCTCAATTCTTCCTTTTGGTTCTACTTCCGTCAATATAGAGTGTAACATTAATGTGCAAATGTCAGCTTGAATTGTAGAATGCTACGTCCCTCAATGCAGCTGTAATTTTGAGCAATGGTAAACAGTTTTTGAAGTGCTGATAACTTAGCAGTAACCATTATTTTAAGTCAATAGTTTGTGAATATTGTGCATCAGCATTTGAATAGTAACTGTTATGAGCTCATGACCACATCTGTGTACATTTCCTCAAACAACATTGCTTTTTTCTACAAGGTCCGGTGGGGGGATAAAGGATCCACTGATGAAGGGGCAAGACTAGAAAAGGCCAAAAATGCTGTTGTAAAACTTCCAGAAGTAGAAGAGGAACCTCTTACTCCAAGACAGCCTAAATCTCCACCTTCTAATCACCCTCCTACACCACAGTGGTATGATCCAATTAAGGTAATTTATCACTATCTACTGAGATCTATTCCATTCAGTAAGAAAACATTGTGCTTCAGCAGGGCCATCGTGGAACATATGAAACTGGTTAAAGATTCAATGGCCAAGTACTAGAGGTGTATTGACATCAATCTTGATTATAGAGATGAGGCGTGAAGGCTCAGTTAGGGCGCTTGAGAGTTACAAGTTAGCCAGGAAGGACCTAAAGAGAGAGCTAAGAAGAGCCAGGAGGGGACATGAGAAGTCTTTAGCAGGTAGGATCAAGGAAAATCCTAAAGCTTTCTATAGGTATGTCAGGAATAAAAGAATGACTAGAGTAAGATTGGGGCCGGTCAAGGACAGTCGTGGGAAGTTGTGCGTGGAGTCTGAAGAGATAGGAGAGGTGCTAAATGAATATTTTTCGTCAGTATTCACACAGGAAAAAGACAATGTAGTTGAGGAGAATACTGGGATACAGGCTATTAGACTGGACGGGATTAAGGTTCATAAGGAGGAGGTGTTAGCAATTCTGGAAGGTGTGAAAATAGATAAGTCCCCTGGGCCGGATGGGATTTATCCTAGGATTCTCTGGGAAGCTAGAGAGGAGATTGCGGAGCCTTTGGCTTTGATCTTTATGTCGTCATTGTCTTCAGGAATAGTGCCAGAAGACTGGAGACTAGCAAATGTTGTCCCCTTGTTCAAGAAGGGGAGTAGAGACAACCCTGGTAATTATAGACCAGTGAGCCTTACTTTGGTTGTGGGTAAAGTGTTGGAAAGGATTATAAGAGATAGGATTTATAATCATCTAGAAAGGAATAATTTGATTAGGGATAGTCAACACGGTTTTGTGAAGGGTAGGTCGTGCCTCACAAACCTTATTGAGTTCTTCGAGAAGGTGACCAAACAGGTGGATGAGGGTAAAGCGGTTGATGTGGTGTATTTGGATTTCAGTAAAGCGTTTGATAAGGTTCCCCATGGTAGGCTATTGCAGAAAATACGGAGGCATGGGATTGAGGGTGATTTAGCGGTTTGGATCAGAAATTGGCTAGCTGTAAGAAGACAGAGGGTGGTGGTTGATGGGAAATGTTCATCCTGGAGTTCAGTTACTAGTGGTGTACCTCAAGGATCTGTTTTGGGGCCACTGCTGTTTGTCATTTTTATAAATGACCTGGATGAGGGCGTAGAAGGATGGGTTAGTAAATTTGCGGATGACACCAAAGTCGGTGGAGTTGTGGATAGTGCAGAAGGATGTTGTAGGTTACAGAGGGACATAGATAAGCTGCAGAGCTGGGCTGAGAGGTGGCAAATGGAGTTTAATGCGGAAAAGTGTGAAGTGATTCACTTTGGAAGGAGTAACAGGAATACAGAGTACTGGGCTAATGGTAAGATTCTTGGTAGTGTGGATGAGCAGAAAGATCTCGGTGTCCATGTGCATAGATCACTGAAAGTTGCCACCCAGGTTGATAGCGTTGTTAAGAAGGCGTACAGTATGTTAGGTTTTATTGGTAGAGGGATTGAGTTTCGGAGCCATGAGGTCATGTTGCAGCTGTACAAAACTCTGGTGCGGCCGCACTTGGAGTATTGCGTACAGTTCTGGTCACCGCATTATAGGAAGGATGTGGAAGCATTGGAAAGGGTGCAGAGGAGATTTACCAGGATGTTGCCTGGTATGGAGGGAAGGTCTTATGAGGAAAGGCTGAGGGTTTTGAGGCTGTTTTCATTAGAGAGAAGAAGGTTAAGAGGTGACTTGATAGAGACATACAAGATGATCAGAGGATTAGATAGGGTGGACAGTGGGAGCCTTTTTCCTCGGATGGTGATGGCTAGCACGAGGGGACATAGCTTTAAATTGAGGGGTGATAGATATAGGACAGATGTCAGAGTTAGGTTCTTTACTCAGAGAGTAGTAAGGGCGTGGAATGCCCTGCCTGCAAAAATAGTAGACTCGCCCACTTTAAGGGCATTTAAATGGTCATTGGATAAACATATGGATGATAATGGAATAGTTTAGGTTAGATGGGCTTCAGATTGGTTTTCACAGGTCGGCGCAACATCGAGGGCCGAAGGGCCTGTACTGCGCTGTAATGTTCTATGTTCTATGTTCTATGTTCTATATATTAAGAAATGTCAGCGATCTGTTAGTATTGCTTTATGAAAAGAAAGACAAGACAAAAAGGTGAGTAAGAACGACAAAAAAAGTGAGAACCAGTTTACTTGATATGATTCATAACCTGCATCGGTAGAAAGGAAAGGAATATTAGAACAAATTGGAACCATGTGGTGTTTTAGAGTTAGATTTTACTTGCCCTGCTGGAGAGTTTGAAAGCTGGGGTGGGTTTCAGAGCAGGCACACGTAGCTGATGTCCATGCTGCATTTATTCCAGCGGCAAGGGTGGCATTGGTATTCTAAGTTGCCAGTGGGCCAATTTAGGTCCTTAAGTGGGTAATTAGTTCCAACTTGAGGGCCTCATCCACCCAGCAAGTGGCAGCAGGAGTGGCCGTCTCCAAACAGATTTCTATTTGCAAGCTCATGTCGGGTATGCAAATGGGTGAGGGCGTTCTTCCTTAACAGACCCATTCAAACTTCTCGTAGAACCCTGGCTTTCCTTTGGCTTCTCAACCCCTATGGGCCTAACTCAAAGCCTAATCCAAAGTCTCACACCTCTGTCTGGAAGGGTTTTGCAGCTACCTGCATTCTGATTTGGTGACATCTCTTTGAGCGGGACTTTCTGTCCTGGGGTGGGGTATGTTTGAATTGCCACCTTCAGTCAGTCCCTAGCCAATCACTGTGGGGCAGTTGGCTTCACTATAGCCTTTCCCTAACAACTTTATATACAGGGGATCATTGGCTCCTAACTTCTGTTTTACAGCAGAAAAGATCATCTGAACTTAAATGGCTTTTCTTTTAATTATAGGGCAGGCTTGATGCACTGTGGGCACTGTTGCGGAGACAGTATCATCGAGTTTCTCTGATGCGACCCCAGACTGGTGATGAGGTATTGTTTAAAACATTTATGAGGTTGATGGCTGAAGAAATTTCATTTTAAAAGAATGTGCAAACTTTAGTTCCAGTGAGTGCGCAAGACTGCGGTTAAGGCCAAGGGATTTAAATGTGGGCAGCTGTGATTTCATCCCTTTGCACTAAAACAGAAAGAACTATATCCTTTCTACATGAAGCAAAGGGAGAAACAGTGAGGGTTCAAAGGGATTTGGGGTTCCAGGTACATGTCATTAACATGCCATTAACAGGTACATAAATAAAAGACCATTGCCAGCTTTTATCTGTAGAGGGCAAGAAGGTAGAAGTCATTAATCAACGACGCAAAATCCGAGTAAGAATGTTCCCACTCTAGTGTAAACAATTCTGGCCATCAAACCTTTGGAATAACTTTCTGATGAAGGGTCACTGGACCCAAAATGTTAACTCTGCTTCGTCTCCACAGATGCTGCCAGACCTGCTGAGTCTCCAGCAATATCCGTTTTTGCTTTAGAACAAAACACTAGCTTCAGAGGGATTGCAGTATAGATTCCCAAGAATGTTACTGGGGCTCTAAGGGTTAAGTTATGAATTTGAATTCAGAAATTTTAGATGAATTGAAGGTCTCAACATGTAATGTGGAGCTGATAGGGTTGTTTGGGAGAAACTGCTACTGGCTGTCAAAGCATTTAGGATCAGGGGAGTCATCCACAGCTTTGTGTCAAACCTTTCAGGAGTGAAATAAGGAAAAACTTCCTTTTTTCACCTGGGTAGTAGAAGTTTGGAACTTTACTTCCATAAATTGCAATCCATAGGAGAGCAATGTTGCAAATGTTACAATTAAAATTGATTGATTTGTATTAATTAAAGAGACAAAAGATGGTTCATAGTCTCATTGAATGGTGGAACAGGTTCAAGGATTTAAGTGGCCTACTCCTATTGTAGTGTTCCTAACAGCTCCTTTGTGTTGCAGAGGCCTTGAAATATTTTTGCTGTTATGTGAGGAAGAGTGGGTGATAAGGCATGTTTAGAATGTATATATAATTATACACTAACTGCAGAACAATGAATTATTTCAGATTTCTCATGCTCATTCAAATCATTTTGCTGTAAGTAGGTTGTTTGAAATCACATTTTAAATATAGATATTTTAATTGACACTTTTCTTCCAAAGCTGTGTGAATAGATGACATAAATAAGTCAATAGAACAACTTTTGAGGGTTTTTTCCTGAAAATTCTGTTAGTTGAAGCCATTTCAAGAATTGAAATGTCCAGAATTGAGAACTGATTTTATTGCAGTTTGTGGAGCTCCAACTAAATGTGTGGAAATCAGGGTGAATCTTATGGGGTTTAATGTCAAGACAAACTGTGTTGCAGTTATCACCTGCCGGTATTTTAGCTACGTTCCTTCAACACAGTATTGGGCAAGTAGGGATACATTTATCAGCCATGAAATTCATTGGTAAATTAGTATAAAGTATAAATTAATGGAAATGCAATGATAAGCACTTAAGAGTATATTTCAAAATATATTGAATGAGCAAGAAAAATTCCAAGGGGTGGATCCAGTATACTTGGATAACCAGAATTGTTAAAGATAGTATCAAGCTAAAAGAAAAAAAACACCTTATAATTGTACAAAGGGAGGTGGCAGGACAGAAATATGGACAGAATAGAACAAACAACAAAGAATGACTAGAAATTTACAAGGATGGAAAAATTAGGGTAAGAGAGAACATTGGCCAGAAGTATGAAAGCAGATAACTAAGAGCTTTAAGAAATAATTAAAGAAAAAATATGTGCATTAGTCTGACGGAAAGTGAGCGTGGAGAATTAATAATGAAATATAAAGATCTGTCAGAAGAATTTAACAGGTATTTTGCATCAGTTTTCATTGAAGAGGATACAGTTAACATTCTAGAAACAGTAATAAATCAAGAAATGGAAAGGAGGGCGGAAAGCAGGAAAACCTCTATCACTGGAGAAATGGCAGTGAGTAAGTTGTTAGAGATACAGGCTAACACATGCCCAGGTCCTGGTGGACCTCATTATATGGTCTTAAAAGCAGTGGCTTGTGATAGTTGATGCTTTCCTTTTAATTTCCAAAACAATTTTGATTCAGGAAAGATCCCACTGGACTTTTAGCAAATGTAGCTCACTTATTCAAAAAGGGAGGGAGATACAATTAGAAACTGCAGATCACTTAGCTTAACATCAGGCACAGGGAACATTTCAGAATCTATTATTGAAGAAGTTATAGCCGGACACTTAGACAAGTTCAAGGTAATCAGGCAGAATGAAAGGGAAGGGGTAGTAGGAACTGCAGATGCTGGAGAATCTGAGATAACAAGGTGTAGAGCTGGATGAACACAGCAGGCCAAGCAGCATCAGAGGAGCAGGAGAGCTGACGTTTTGGGCCTAGACCCTTCTTCAGAAATGGGGGAGGGGAAGTTCGGAAATAAATAGGGAGAGAGGGGGAGGCGGATAGAAGATGGATAGAGGAGAAGATAGGTGGAGAGGAGACAGACAGGTCAAAGAGGCGGGGATGGAGCCAGTAAAGGTGAGTGTAGGTGGGGAGGTAGGGAGGAGATAGGTCAGTCCAGGGAGGACGGACAGGTCAAGGGGGCAGGATGAAGTTAGTAGGTAGGAGATGGGGGTGGGGCTTGAGGTGGGAGGAAGGACAGGTTAGGCAGGCGGGGACGAGCTGGGCTGGTTTTGGGATGCGGTAGGGGGAGGGGAGATTTTGAAGCTTGTGAAGTCCACATTGATACCATTGGGCTGCAGGGTTCCCAAGCGGAATATGAGGTGCTGTTCCTGCAACCTTCGGCTAACATCGTTGTGGCACTGCAGGAGACCCAGGATGGACATGTCGTCTGAGGAATGGGAGGGGGAGTTGAAATGGTTCGCGACTGGGAGGTGCAGTTATTTAGTGCGAACCGAGCGTAGGTGTTCTGCAAAGTGGTCCCCAAGCCTCCGCTTGGTTTCCACGATGTAGAGGAGGCCACAATGGGAACAGCAGACGAAGTATACCACATTGGCAGATGTGCAGGTGAACATGTGCTTGATGTGGAAAGTCTTCTTGGGGCCTGGGATGGGGGTGAGGGGAGAGGTGTAGGGGCAGGTGTAGCACTTGCTGCGGTTGCAGGGAAAAGTGCCGGGTGTGGTGGAGCTGGAGGGGAGTGTGGAGCGGACAAGGGAGTCACGGAGCGACTGGTCCCTTCGGAAAGCAGATAAGGGTGGGGAGGGAAAAATGTCTTTGGTTGTGGGGTCGGATTGCAGATGGCGGAAATGTCGGAGGATGATGCGTTGGATCCGGAGGTTGGTGGGGTGGTATGTGAGGATGAGGGGGATTCTGTTTTGGTTGTTATTGCGGGAAGGGGGTGTGAGGGATGAGTTGCGGGAAATGCGGGATACACGGTCGAGGGCGTTCTCGACCACTGAGAGGGGGGAAGTTGCGGCCCTTGAAAAATGAGGACATCTGAGATGTACGGGAGTGGAATGCCTCATGCTGGGAGCAGATGCGGCGGAGGCGAAGGAATTGGAAATAGGGGATGGCATTTTTGCAGGAAGGTGGGTGGGAGGAGGTGTATTCTAGGTAGCTGTGGGAGTCGGTGGGCTTGAAATGAATATCGGTTTCTAGGTGGTTGCCGGAGATGGAGACAGAGAGGTCCAGGAAGGAGAGAGAGGTATTAGAGATGGTCCAGGTGAACTTAAGGTTGGGGTGGAAGGTGTTGGTGAAGTGGATGAATTGTTCGATCTCCTCGTGGGAGCACGAGGCAGCGCCGATACAGTCATCAATGTAATGGAGGAAGAGGTGGGGTTTAGGGCCAGTGTAGGTGCGGAAGAGCGATTGTTCCACGTAACCGTCCGTGACACCACCCACGCCCTCCACCTCCTCCAGAACTTCCAATTCCCTGGCCCCCAACACCTCATCTTTACCATGGACGTCCAGTCCCTATACACCCGCATTCCCCATACAGATCCTAAAGGCTCTCCGCTTCTTCTTGTCCCGCAGGCCCGACCAGTCCCCCTCCACTGACACCCTCATCCGCTTAGCCGAACTCGTCCTCACCCTCAACAACTTCTCTTTCAATTCCTCCCACCTCCTACAGACAAAGTGGGTGGCCGTGGGTACCCGCATGGGCCCAAGCTATGCCTGCCTCTTTGTAGGTTACGTGGAACAATCCCTCTTCTGTACCTACACTTTACTTGTAAGAAAATTGTCCTTGTTTGTCATTCTTAGAAACATTGCTGAAAACAAAATGCTGGGAATCACAGCGGGTGAGGCAGCATCCGCGGAGAGAGAGCAAGCTAACATTTCGAGCTTAGATGACTGTTCGTCGGAACTGATGTGAAGTGTAGAGGGCCACCATCAAACACATCTTCTGCTCACTCCCCTGTCTGCATTCCAAATGGATGTTTCCCTCCACGGCACCCTCGTCCATTCCTCGATGACCAACAACACCACTTCCCCCTTCCCATGGTACCTCTCCACATAGCTGCAGAAGGTGCAACACCTGCCCCTTCACCTCCTCCCTGCTCACCATCCAAGCATCTGAATGGTCTTCCCAGGTGAAGCACCATTTCACCTGTATCTCCTCCAATCTGGTCTATTGCATTGACTGCACCCAACCTGGCGTACTCTACATTGGAGAAACCAAACACAGGCTGGGTGACTGCTTTGCAGGACACTTTCATTCCATACATAATCATGACCCCAACCTTCCCGTAGCTGGTCGTTTTAACACAGCATCCTGCTCACATGCCCTTTTGTCTGTCCTCGGCATGCTGCAATGCCCTAGCGAATCACAGCGCAAACCGAAGGAGCAACATCTCATGTTCAGACGAGGCAGTTTACAACCTTCTGGGCACAATATTGAGTTCAGCACCTTCAGATTATGAACCCACTCCCATTCCTTCCCTTTCTTTTAGCTTTACTTGTTGCATTCTCTGTCACCATGTCCTCTCTCCCCACTCCAGTGGGATTGTTCTTTCCAGTCTGGCAGTTGGACATGCTATTGTTCTACCCTTCTCGCATTCTGATCACTTCATCTGCTCTATCCCCACTCCGCTTCACCGGTACTGCATAAGTGCTGCCCCCTCCACAGTTCACGTCAGCTCTGATGAAGAGTCATACAGACTCGAAACGTTAGCCTGCTCTCTCTCCGCGGATGCTGTCTGACCCGCTGTCATTTCCAGCATTTTTGTTTTCAGTACTGATCCCAGCATCTGCAGTAATTTGCTCCTACATTGGATAATTGCTCATGTTTACTGTAACATATGTGTTCAACAAATATACATACTGACCATGTTAGAAAATACTTACTTGTCAAGTGTAGAGTGATTTTAGTTATAGATTTCTGTCACAGACTGTTTATAACAAATGTTTTTTTTAAAATCCATTTACTACTGCATTTATACTGGCAAGTACAGTTTAGAGTCTGTATTCTGATCTGATATCACAGCTGTATTTTACTTCTGACATTTGCAGTTTGAAATTATCTAAACTTTCCAGTTATATAAATGGAAATTCTGTCATTTATTTATGTTCAGATGAGTAAAATGAGTGAAATGGACTAAATTAAATACCATCATGTCACTGTAGAATCCCCATTGTAACAGGCTCCGAAGGGATTGACAGGGAAATGGAAAATTCCATTGAGCAATTCCTTTCTATCTGGAACCCTCAGAACAACTCTTACTTAAATAGCATCTAACCTCATAAAATATCCCTAGCTGCTTCTTGGGAACATTATAAAACAAAATATCGTGGCACCAGGCCACATCTGGTGAGATGTCCAAAAGCTTGAGATCTGTTTTAAGGAGCATTTTCAAGTAGCAAAGTGAACTAGAGAGCTGGAGAGGTGTAGGGAGGGAATTCCAGAGGTAAGGGACTGTCAACTGAAGTCATTGGTGCAGAAAAAAAATCACAAATACTCATGAGGCCAAAACTAGAGGGTGCAGATATCTGAGAGATTATGGGACTAGAGGAGATTATAGAGATTGGGTGGGACTAGGCCATGAAAGAATTTGAAAACAAGGATGAGAATGTTAAAATCATGGCATTGCTTGCCTGGGGGCTACTGTGGGTCAGAGAGCTTGGAGTTCATAGAGAAACTGTACTTAGTGCAAATTAGGACATAGGCAGCAGAGTTTTGGATGGCCTCCGTGTATAAAATGTGGAATGAAGAAGGCAAGCCAGCAATATGTTGTAATAGTCAAATCTCAAGCTATTGGGGGTGCGAATAATGGTCTCAGTAACAAATGAGCTGATACAGGGTCAGGTTAGTTGATGTTATGTAAATAGAAGTAGTCAGTCCTGACAATGGCTGAAAATGAAATCAGAACGTTACCCTGTAAAATAATGTGCAACTGTAAAATTTGACACCAAGGTTGCCACAGACTGGAGTAAAACAAAGAACTACAGGTCCTGATGAAGGGTTTCGTCCCAAAACATTGACTTCCCCACTCCTCAGATGCTGTCTGACCTGCTGTGCTTTTCCAGCTCCACATCCATTGACCAAAGAACTACAGATACTGGAAATTTAAAATAAAATCCAAAATCTCTGGTGAAACTCAATAAGCCTGGCAGCTTCTGTAGAGAGAAAGCAGAGTTAACATTTCGAGTCCTGTTCTGAAAAAGCGTCTCTGCTTTCTTTCCACAGATGCTGCCAGACCTGTTGAGTTTCTCCAGTGATTTCTGTTTTTGTTGCAACAGACTGGTTTAGTTTCCAATTGTTCCCAGGTAAATGGGTGAGGTTGGAGTGGGGACTATAAACAGTAGCTTCAGTCTTCCCAATCTTTAATTGGAAGGAATTTCTACTCATCCAGCACTTGGATGTATGCCAAGCAGTCTGATAATTTTGGTAAACAAGGAACATCGACAAATTCTGATTACTCCTTGTTTGAGCATTGGTAGTAAGGAGCTGACATGCTTGAATTTTAGGGAAAGACTTGTCAATAGCACAGGAGGGAGAAATATTGGTCTACCTCTTCATTTGTTTTAGGTTTTTAATATTAAAGAAAAAGAATAAATGGACTGACGCATATATTGAATACAAAAGATAATGTCCTTCAGTGACTGCACCTTCCTAAGATAAAATAATCTTCAATGTTTTAACGAAGATCCAAAGCTTGGGTTGCAGTTGGAGTTATTGGTTGGTTCGCCGAGCTGACTGGTTTTCATGCAAACGTTCCGCCTCCCTTCTAGGTGACATCGTCCGTGCTGTGTAGCCTCCATTGAAGCACTGTTGGTCTGTCTCGCTCTGAATTTATATGTTCCAGTCTGTCATGGTGGGCAGTCTTGTTTCCGGTTTTGTACCGTACTGGTATGTAGATTGGATCTATTCCAACATAACAGTGCTTCACTGGAGGCTACACAGCACTGATGATGTCACCTGGAAGAGAGATGAAATGTTTGCGTGTAAACCAGTCAACTCGGCGAACCAACCAATAAAATAATCTTTTCTATTTTCTTTTCAAAGTAGTACATGGGGCGTTCTTTTCTTTAAAAAAGGTCATTTTATCGTCACAAAGCTTAACAGTCAAAAATATTTACTGTGACATAGTCTTTCGACTTCAAACATTCAACCTATGAAAACTGTATTGGACCTTTCCTGTGACAGTAAATATTAGCATTTGTGCTAAATTTAAAATTCCTGCTTGTGATCCCTATGACAGTGTGATGCTTTGCAGTATGCTGGACATTATTTCCGTTTAGCGATGCAAGTTTTTTTTGGTATCGTGGTGACACAGAGTGATTGTTGTCAAAAGCACTGTGCAAAGCCCAGTGTTTTCAAATTTAATCATATTCTTAGTTTTATTTTTATTTTTGAAATAATTTATCAACCTGATGATTGTTTTGGGCCATCCAGTTCTATCTGTCCAGAGAATAATTCTTCACTACATTGCTACAAAATAAACTCTATTCGTATTGGTCACATTCATAACAATAATGCTTATTGACTGCTGGTATTTGCACAAGATCATCCCAGTTACAATATAGTGAATTTTCTCCCTTCTTTTCAAAATGATAATCGGTTTGAGCCTTACATTGCTGCATATGTGTGTGGAAAATCTACTCACCAGACTTGTAGTGTTTGCTGTTGGAGTCACTTATGCCACAACATTATTGGAAGTACAAAATCAAGTGTCATAACAGTGCAGACTAAGGTCAATATTAATGGAAAACTATTATATTACTTTTAACTAGTAAGCCTTAAGAACTGTAATATGCCTTTTCATATCATATTGGCAACAGGCTGGATAATGTAGAATCCTATCAGAAATGAATGTAAGAAATTACAATTTCTCTTTTATTGCTTGTGCATGTTAGGTAATCTCTCCTAATACTGTTGTTGATTCTAAATGACATTGGAGAATGGGCAACAAAGATGATAGTGACATAGGACCTGAAGGGATATATTATTGCGTGACCAGTATTCCCTTTAATAAAAGATCTCTTTATTAACATATTTTCAACCCCCTAGTAATTTATGAGATTGTGAAGTAAATATCATTAAAATTTTCCAGTTTTAACCATTTCAGTTCTGAGGTTTTTAAGAAGCTAGCAAAGAATTAACAAGCCTTATCATGATAAGATAGTGATGTGAGTCTTATGGATATTTTCTCACATTCTCAGATGACTACTGTATGATAATGTTTAGTTTTTTTGTGCATTTATGTCACAATGTTAGCAGAAGCAGGAAGTCTTTGAAAATCAACTGTGTAAAGGGCAAGATGATCCTCTCTATTATAGAGGAATAAATTATAATTACAAATTATCAAAAGGTCATCGTTATCTTAAAAAAAAGTTCAGGTATGACATTCTAAATTGCTAAACCATTGCTAAAGTACTGGTATTTAAAGTTTCCTCCTTATCAACCCAAGATTGATAGCCACTGCACTTTGCTTATTCATAAGTGACACTGGATTCCGTTTCAAAATGGAAAAGCAACAACAAGATCTTTTAACACAGCAGCCAGTGTGCACGCATCTCTTGAGAAGCATTGAGTTTAGTTGTTCCAGTAGAATTTTCACAATTCCAATTGCTTGATTCCAGAAGAGCATACTAGCAAGTATATTTAGTTTAAGAGCTGTAAGGTTCGATATGTTTGTTATTTCCTAGGATCAATGCATATTGCATGTATTATAAAAGATATATTCTAGTACTTAAATCTGTATGTGGGGTTGGTGTCTTTAGATATGAGAATAAGTAATACTAGGAAAACTGTTTTGCTTCAGTTATGATCTAAATCTAGGAAGCCAAAAAAGGTCCTGTCACATGGAGCAGCTGGTTTCAAAAGTGTTGATGTAGTACTCAGAGGGCCAGTGTTTCTCATTTAAGTAGGATTCAACTCCTTGATATTGTAATTGAAGTTTAGGCATGATGTATCAAAGCAAGAAAAGCTTTTCAGTGCCAGCAACTAATGCATGGTGGAACCACTTTGGGCTCACACAGAGTGAATGCAGAAGCTTTGATTCTGGATGTAAATCCTAGGAGAGGGTAACAAGTCATGAATTTTTCAGCAAATAATCTGTAAAGTTACAAGTGCCAGTACAGGTGTAAGTAAGCAGGTTGTTGCAGGCATCTGCTAGGACGGGAGGCAGTGGTACTCAGCAGCCTGCAGCAAGGATGCTGGAGTGTCAGCAGATGCAGTTGACTGTGGCAGAACAGTTTTGGTCTCACATTTGCTGCCTGAGGGGCTTAAACACCAAAGGTAGAGCAGGGTAGGACACAGCTGTGCTCCTGAACTGGCCCCAGGCACAAATAAAGAGATCTAATACATTTTGACTCTGTTGTGAGGGGAGCTATGGGAAGTTGGGCCACTTCAGAGCTAACTTAGCCCAGCAACATCTGCCACAAAGTTTCAAGGGGAGCGGCTGGGGAGAGCAGGTAGCTAAGGTAGTCCCTGAGTAAATAGTCTTTGTTTAGTCATGCATTCTTCTAAAGACTTGTGTCTCGTTGATGTACACAGCAGGATTCTGTTTTGTTGTTGAGCCAATGTTTTCTGAATATAGGAGCATAGTAGTCTGTAAATGATACTTCGCACATTATTTTTTGAGAAAGCAAATATGACAACTTCAGGGGATGTGTATTGTTTCTTGTTTATACTTCTGTTCTAGCTATTATTTAAGCTTCGATTTTCTTTTCTTACCATGACTTGAACATGCTTCACATGTTTACTTTAAGGAAAAGCTTTGACAACAGTTTGCTGAACTATATTTGGTACGGCAAAGCTCTCTCCCTTTGGGACAGTGATACATGTTCAATGTTGCAATTTCTCATGTTTTGATTTAAAAGTATTTGCATTAAGGTTCTTTTATACATCACCAGCTACTCTACAATGACAGGGCATTATGTTGGCATTTTGCTGAATGTGAGATTTTGGTAATAGTTATACAGAATTGAGAAAATAATTAGGAAAATGTCCAAGAATCTTCGCTTATGACACCAGCAAAATTTCAAGCGAGGAGTCTTGTCATTGTCAGATAAGAGTAGTTTGTAACTGAGCTTTTCATAGTTACAGCCAAACTTGACAGAAATCGATAACCAATACTGTCCTTTACTTGCACCCTGACCATAGCTGCTGAAGATTATGTAACCTTCTAGCTCTGATCTTATACTCTCATATCCCACTGAAACAGTATTACACATATCTATGTTAAAACTAAATGAACAAATAAATAAATGATACACAAGAGGTTGAATCCTTCACCTTTGTTCAAAGATTCCTGTTGAAGTGTATGTGGCTTTGTATTTGACAACCCGCAGATCAATGTTATATCTAATCTTTGTTTGATGGGAACAGCTTCCAGAAATGTGCCACAAAAGGGCTGGAATTCGCTGAACGTGAAAAGGTTAAAAAAAAACTGTGAAGCAATGGAGAAGGAATCTGAAGAACTCTGTTATGGAATAGCTTGAGCTTTCTATTTAGTTACATATTGTGCAAAAGTTCTGGAAAAAGCTGTGCCCATCTTGCACTAAACTACTGCAGGCTAAATGTGGAACGTCCACATGCACAAAGACCTTTATTTTAAAGGGTGTTGCTGGTGGCCTGGATTCAACAAGGCTAATTCTGGTGAATTGGCTGCTGAGGCTAGTTTGCTTAATGTTTTATCTTGTGCAATAAAGCTTATTGAAAATTAAAGAGGGTATGCTGACTGTGCGTCTGATACAACAAAATACACTCAGAGCTTCGTACAGTAATAATTTAATAAAGGCAAGATATTCGATGCAGAACAGCTGAGAAAGTGTATTGATCAGCTTCTTCAAAAAGGAGGTGTATAGTTATCTGATTGAGAACTAGTTTGAGAGCTTGGAGGATAGATATAGGCTGAAATTATAATTTTTTTCCCATTTTACATGTAAGTCACATGGAGGTCGAGGATTGTTAGCTTTTTGAGGTAGTGTTTCTGCCTTTTCATCTGAATTTTGTTTTTAAGTTCAGTATTTCAAGCAACATGCACAAGTGAGATTTGGCTTTCCAAGTTCTCAAGATGGTTTTAACTTACCATGAAACCAAGGTAAAATCACAAGTCACTCAGCATAAACAAAATACTCTGTAGACTATTTCAACTTTACTGTGCGCTTTTATGGAATTCTCATTAGAATATCATAAAGTGAAACTATAGTACCTATGTTTTCTTTATTGAATTCAAATTCCACCATCTACCGTGACAGGATTCAAACGTGGGTCCTCCGAACATTACCAGGGTCTCTGGGTAACAGTTCAGCGATAATGCCACGAGGCCATTGCCTCCCCTAAGGTCACAGTTGGGGGAGGGTTAGCAGCTAAAGCAGGGGGTGGCTCTTGGCAGACCTCCCACTTTCTAATGCTCACTCCTTTGATCAAGCACTGTGTCTTTGGATGAAGACTCCCCCAGGAGCCTGCAGCAGTGCCACATGGGTTTGTTTATCATACTCTTCACTTGACAAGTACCCTACCCACTAATGACTTGATAGTTGTGGCTTCCTAATGGCCTGAAGACTGCCTCAGTAAGGGATGCAGATTGGCAGCTGGCCATCCACAGGCCTTTCAGCTACGAGCTTCATATTTCCAGTGCAGTCTGCTTCTTGTCCTGTCTACTGAGCAGTTCCTGCCCCAGATCCACTGCCAGTTATGACTATGACAACCACACGCATATGTTGATTCCCAACAATTGTAGCTTCACACACAATACTGTTTTAAAATATGTTTAAAGGTTTTCATGTGAGAGCAGTAACAGCAAATAAGACAAATTTTATGTAAGACTTGCTTCGAAATGAGCAGTTGTTTCTTACAGGATGGTAAGCCTCAGTACTTAAGGCAGTCTGTTCTCTCTGGAGGAATGACAAGAATCAGTGAAAGAGAGACTTAGAGAATGGAGAATGGGACTCTAAGTGGGATTTTACAATAGAATACATCAATATTCAAATTCAGTACGTCTGTGACTTGCATGACTTAGTTTTGTGTATGGATGAGAGGGGAATTGCTGGAGTGTGAATTCAAATTCAGGTTGGCCTGCTGCGTCCTCCAGCTCACTGTCTTGAATACAGCACAGCCCTAACCACCTAGCCTTCAGAGGGTTCTTCCAAAGGAAGATGAGTGGCGGGGGAAGGGGAGTGTTACACTTTCCTTCAAAATTACTCTAGGCAATAGATTGAGATGAAGAGATTCTTTTTCTGTCTCTGACAGTTGTGCAACTTTGCAACTCTTTGCCTCAGAAGGCAGTTGAGGCAGGTCATTGAATATTTGTAAGGTGGAGGTCGGTAGACTCTAGTTAGTCAAGGGAATCAAAGGGCAATCTTAGGGCAAGATGGAATTTGAAACACAAACAGATCAGCCATGATTTTACTGAATGATGGCACAGGCTTAATAGCCTTCTGCTCCTGAATCATATGTGTATAGGAGGTATCTAAATCCTCTGAGCTTTGAGTGGGTGATATGGGAAAGAATTTCCCTTGTGATCTCTTCTTCACATCATCATTGTTCCTCAATTCCATTTCAATTCATCTCTTGGCCAAGCTCCTGAAATAAAGCTACCGCCAAAAATCTGTATGACTCTATGACAACACTTCAATAACACATCTAGACTTGAACAGTTCACTCCTGTGTTTCTGTTACTGTCTGTCTTGTGTGTACTTTTGTTTCCACTCCAAAGTGACCCCAGTGCATGTAGCATCGCTGGTTGAAGGTTGCTGGCTTCCACAGGGTGGTCTACAGATGCTGTTGTAGATTGATGATATGGCGGGTGAGAACTGTCATTTGCAAATGCATTCACTGACCTTGACTACACTTATGAAGTCTTTGAAGTTATTCTGGTACTGCAGCCAGATTCGCAAGGCCAGATTCTGTTAATTGACCTCTCTTGCTACCTATCCCCATTGTCTTTGCAGGGTATGCACGTACGGCCTCCTAGGACTCCACTCCAAGACTGCTCAGAAAAGTGCTCTGCGCAGAGCTAGCCCAGGGAGCCTATTAACACTTGTCAAAGGCAAAGTTTAAAAGTTAATCTGAAAGCCTCAGTGAGGGTGTTCTTTATTAATGTCAACACATGGAATGCAGCTGCCCAAATGCAACCCAAGGGAACTTGAACTAGCCTATTGATGCAGAATGGAGGCTCAAATTAACTTTTTACTTGTCAGCTTAAATCAATTCACCTGGTTTTAAATACAGAGGAATTGAACTTTTGTGCTTATCCCTATCTCCCACTGTATCTTGCAGAAAATTGTCAGAAACTCTCAAAAATGATTTAAATAGAAATCTACACTGCTTCTCTGAGGTTTCTGCTGAAGTTACAGTGTGAACTAGAGAGAAGACACATGGATTTTTCCAGGATATTTCGCCAAGCCACTTTCTAAAAGAGTATATAGCTGTATACATGTCAAACATGAGATTTTTAGGTGTAGGGTTCTAATGTTTCCTGTTTAAAAGTGAAAGATGGAATTAAACTTGCTGGAATTTGATTGGGTTAAATCTATTATAATACAACTGCTTTTATTCTGAATATAATTGGCTGAGTCTAACGTCAGTCGGAAGGTTTATTCTCTAGACCAAATAGTTATTGCTCAATTTAAATATTAAAAATTAGCAATGATCCTCCCTGTTCTGTACTACAACTGTTAGGTGAATTCACAAAATTTCTTTCCATTCAAAGCAATATTAATGGACTAGAATAATTTAAAACCTATTTACATTGGTGAACAATATTCTATATAAAATGAAGTGTATTATAACTTATTCTTGAATGTAAAACTATTTGTTCTTGTGCAAAAGACTATTTGTGAATATTTATAGTTCCTGAAATATATCACAAATTGAATCTGGTATTTTCAGAAGTTGTCATACTTGCAGAACTATAAGAATTGCACATAGTACATTTGAAATAAACTGAACTTTAGAATGATGAGAGAAATTACTTCAACTGACTCTTCAAAATAAGTCACGTCACGAATAAATTTGGAAGCATCAAGACCTAAATGCAACTGTTTCCAAGGCCTGTAAAGGTATTAATTTATTAAACTGTTCAGTGAAATTTGATTATAAATGTGATTAAAATTTTGAAACTTAGGTGAATGTTCCTCAATTTTTATTAAACATCCCATTTTTGCAACCCCTATTAAAAAATTCATTTGAAGTAGACAATTATAACTTGTTCATGAAGATTCAAATATCTTTGTGTTTCAAAATTCTGAACAAAATTTTTAATTTTTTTTTTGGAAACCAGAAAAACACAAGTTCAATATAAACACGAAAACGTATCCATTTTACGAAGGTGCAAACAAGAAACGAGAGTAGGCCACTTTCCCCTTTGAGCCTGCTCCACCATTTAATAAACTAATCTGATTTTTAACCTCAACTCCACATTCCTGCATATCCCCAATAATCTTTCATCCCCTTAGTAATCAACAATCTGTCTACCTCTGACTTAAAAAATATTAAAAGATTCTGGATCCACTGCCTTTCGAGGAAGAGAATTCTAAAGACACTCAATGCCCTGAGGATAGAAAGCATTCCTCATCTCTATTTTAAATGGGTGATTCCTTATTTTACATTATGACACCTAGTTCTAGATTTTACCACAAGAGGAAACATTCCTCCCATATTTACTCGATTAGGTCCCTTCAGGATCGTCTGTGTTTCAACTGAATCACTTCTGACCCTTTAAACTAAAAACAATACAGATCTAACCTGTAAGGCATTTCCTTATAAGGCAATCTGCTCATTCCAGGTATTAGCCAAGTAAAACTTCTCAGAACTGCTGCCAAGGCTTTAACATTATTTTGTAAGTAGTGTGACCAGTGCTGTACCCAGCACTCCAGATGCGGTCTCACCAATGCCCTAAATAAAGCATAACTGCTCTCCACTTGTATTCTATTTCCCTTGCAACAAAACACGAATTCTTTTAGCTTTCCTGATTACTTGCTGTACCTGCATTTTAATCTTCTGTGATTCATGTACTAGGACATCCAGATCCCTCTGCATCTCAGAACTCTGCAACCTCTCACCATTTAGACTATATGCTCCTTTTATTTATTTTCTGCCAAAATGGGCAATTTCATAGGCCTTTTATAAGATGAACATGAAAATGTTTAGATCTATTGGATATTGACTACTAGTTACACTCCACTCTATTGTTGAATGCAAGGCACTGAAAAACATCTACATTATTCAAATAATTGTTGTTACAATATACTATAGATCTTGACCAGGTTCTACAATCCATCTACTCTACTGAAAGATACTGAATAAAATCTACATTAATAATATAATTGTTATAGTTTTCCAGTACAGCATTGATCAGGTTACACTTTACAATGTTGAAAGTTAAAAGATTAATAGTAAAGCATTCTTAAGCCACTAAGTAGATTTCCATTTTTGATTAGGGGTATCGTGATTGATGGACTTGACCAACAAGAACTTAAAGTTTCCACCAGTGTTCTCCCAAATATTTGCTGTAACTTTGGTTGAAAATGCTGGTGAATAGTGCATTTCTCCACGTTTGCCATGGATTTTAGGCTGCAATTATGATAGACAGCTGGGATAACAGTGTGGACATATAATCAAAGGTGCTTGGTCATGTAGAGAAGTGGAATCAATGCAATTTTAAAAAAAAAAAAAATTTTACAAATGTTAATTGCAGAATTCACTGGATAATGTGACAGGACCTTGATTTTTTTTTTTATTGCAAGCAAATCACAAATTATACACCAAGTATTCAGTTCTATCATTTGAGTGAACTGTATATGAGATTGCTTATTGATTAAAACCAGAAAGCATAACCCCTGTCTTCTATATCTCCCTTCAATTGAAATTTGTTGAGATTAGTTATTAACAATATTAAGGATAATTTTTTTGGTGACTGTTGAAGCTGCGCTACTAAGTTCATTTTATATAAAATGTTTAGTCGTCATTGCAGATGGACCTTCATGCCATCTGTTGAGATTGGATTTGATCCAGTTCCTCTGTTTTTGTCTTTCGAGTACATTCAATTCATTATAAGGCATCAAAGTTTTGACAAATCCAACTTCTATAGGATGTGATTTGTACTAATTGTCACTCTGTATGAGTTAAATCTGGAGTTTTTTCTGAATCAGGATGCTGGCATGCATTTAATTGTTCTATAGTTTTGCCTTTATGTCGAATCAGCGGTGCTTCAAAATCAAAATACTTCTATATTAGGTTTTAAAAAACGCATGTTTATAAACATAGCTGAATGGTCAAGTTGTTTAATTAATGAGTTTGCCTATTCACTATTTGAATTAAAGTAAGTTGACACACGTTTTTTGATTTAAATTCCTGCTGTATTTCTACCTGATTTTTAGGAAATGTCATATTTCTAAAACTATAAATCATATGCCTATGAATTTGAACTGTTAGGGAAACACCAATAAGGAAGAAGAATAAACACAAAAGGGAGAAATTGAACCAGTCAAGTCAGTCAAAGAATAATAGAAATATAGTCAATAAATCAGAACTCAATAGTTTTGTATGCTTAGAAATACCAGTTGCTTCAAATATTCTTCATTGTTTCAGCTGTCAATTTTCTCTTGACCTGTTTATTACATATAGTTTTAATGAAGTACAATTTCACACCTAACAGGTAAAGAGATACATGAAAGTATGGATCTGATCCATAAAATTGTCTGAATCCTCTGGCAATGTGTGCTTCAGCTTTTCTCTCCTGAGGCCTATATCTTCCTTCAGTATCTTGCAGTTTCAAAGCCACTGTCCATGATCCATGTGGAGCCGTCTAATGGTTGTCTCGGAACAAATGTCACAGTAACTCCATTATTAATTTTTAACACTCACCAGGTTGCATTTGCCCAAAGCCTCGCCTGACATATGCTTAACGTGCTGGCCTGTGTCTTTAACCCACTACTGCAAACCTCAGTTGCTGAACCCTTTTCCCAACCCACTCAGATTTGCTGCTGTGATCCAGATCTGTGCCCAGCTTCAATGGCCAAGTACAGACCTTGAGCTATCTTTTCAGCATTCTAAGTGCCCTATAAGCGGGCAGCACAGCCTCTGCAGAGTTGAAGAAGTATAGGAGGGGTGGGGAAAAAGAGAAAACAATGAGCCCCTTTGTACAACAGCAGCTGCCATACTCAAGTAAGTCTTTAATGAATAGTGTGCGTTTGCAAATGGTTGATTAGATGAGGTGAGGTAAGTATTTGGGTCACAGGGATAGTAGTGTGATATTGTGGGAGGGGGAGTGGGAGGCGATTAGCTGAATCAAAAGGGCTAGTCTGTTTGTCAATGCAGTGGGGAGAATTCCGTAGTTAGATAGCTTCCTGACTTGAAGGGAAATAAAATTCTGCTTTTTATTTCCTGTCCCACAAAACACAATGGCTCAGTGGTTGGCACTGCTGCCTCGCAGCTTCAGGAACCTGGGTTCCATTCCATCCTTGGGCAACTGTCTGAGTGGAGTTTGCACATTCTCCCCATGTCTGCGTGGGTTTCCTCCCACAGTCCAAAGATGTGCAGGTCAGGTGGATTGGCCATGCTAAATTGCCCACAGTGTTCAGAGATGTCTAGATTAGTGGGACAGGTCTGGGTGGGATACTCTGAGGGGGTGTGGACTTGTTGGGCCGAAGGGCCTGTTTCCGTACTGTAGGGATTCTATGATCTATGATCATGCCCTTTTATGAATATTAAGTCAGGCTTTTCACCGCACGGACCAAATAGATAGAGCATGTGAGACCATCACTTCTCCCTTTCACACCTGAAAATTTAAAACCACTTCTACATCTAGCAAAGGACTGCAGAAACAAGCAGGTGGTCTGTACATTGATCTGTAAAACTCATTTAACATGGGGCAGGTAGCTCTTGCGAGTCACTAGCTGCCTGTTCTCCATGCAGAGAACTGAAAATTAGAGGAAAGATTTGCACACTGATTAGCAAAGACCCATCACAATGTTTCTGTCCATGCCTCACTATACCATCCAATAAGACGCGTTTTATGGGCTCCCCTACCCATAGAATGATGGGGAAGGCTATTCATTGGACAAACACATCCCTGCCGTATGTTTACTCAGATGGCAGATCCTAATCTTTGGCCACTACTTGCTCGGACTATCCAGGACGGAGCTCAAATCCATCTCAGAAATGGGAATGCTCCCATGAAGCCGAAGACTCTCATTAATTTGTGATACCTTTCACAGAAATATACATAAAGATTTGTTCAAGAAGTACTGTACACTTTAGGGAGTCAGTTAACTTAATTGGTTGGATGCCTGGTTTGCAATGCAAAGTGATGCCAACAGCACGGGTTCAAGCCCCACGCTGGCTGAGGTCACCATGAAGGTCCTGCCTTCTCGACCTCGTCTGAACTGTGGTGACCCTCAGGTTGTCCCTCTCATTAGAGACAGCAGCCGTATGATCCTCTGGGGACGTGGCGACTTGACATGCTGAGTAATATAATGTACACGTTTGGCAAGTGATTTATAGTATGAAATTTTTGGCAAGGTTAAATTTTGTTGTCTAGTTCGAACAGTTTTGATGGATGCATTAGGTGTCTTTATTTATTTGAGAGAGAACTCCTCAGTAACAGCAGGTAGATTGGTAATCCCTGGATAAGTTGGATCAATACTAAGGTTTGGAAGGAGATTTGAAGTTGAATTTAAACACAGGCCAACAAATCTTTCATATAAGCACAAAACAAAAGGACTGCGGATGGTGCAAGTCAGGAACAAAAACAAATTTGCTGAAAAAGCTCAGCAGGACTGTAGCATCTGTGAAGAAAAAATAAGAGTTCACGTTTCGGGTCTGGTACCCCTTCCTCAGAACCGGACCCGAAACGTTAACTCTGACTTTTTTTCTTCACAGATGCTGCAGACCTGCTGAGCTTTTCCAGCAACTTTGTTTTTGTTTCATATAAGTACCCAGTGTGACAGTAGGAATAAATCTATAAATTAATTCATTTTTGTCAGTTCTATATTTCTTGCTCAAAATAATAATAACTCCAACCGTGGAGCAGGTGGAGTAGCCTGCTCTCTTGATGTTGTGGGTGCACACAGTGGCACTGAATGGGGCAGCCTGCCTATTTAATAGATTAGCACTATATTTGAAAGGAATTACATTTTTTTGATCATTTTTACTCGACCATAATTTTGTTTAAATATTGCAGGAGGCCAATATATTAACATTTAAAGCTGTGTTCGGAAAAAAAGCTGTAATTAAAACGGGGAGCCATGAGCTGTTTCTTGTACTTTATTTAATACAGGCCAGGTGTACGTAGGTTATACTACATTGGTGACTTGCCAATTAGTTTTGTAACAGAAAGTGATGGGCTGGCATCAATGAAACTATTTCTGTGGATGAATGAAAGTTATAATCATAGCCATCAGGTCTGTCTGTGAGAGATGAAGATGCATGGTTGCAAAACTGTAAACTCCAGCTCCCTTTCAGATGACCTGTGAACCCTGCTTTTATATCAGTTATAAATGTTATATATACGCATTTAAAATCTTAGGTCAGCACTCATTTTTTGTCAACTTTTTTTCACTATGTATCATACTCTACCACTGGAACGCAGGTATACTTGTAACATGACATGTTTACATAGTCCTTCTATAAATTTTTTTATATGAAAGGAGGAAATCATGACAAAGAGGCTAATTTCATGTATAGGCACTTCTACAATGCAGGGAATATGACAATTAATTTGTGCACAGCGAACTCTCACAAACAGCAATTTGAGAGTGACCAGATAAGCTGTTTTTTGGTAATATTTGTAACTAAATATTGGCCAAGGCACCAGAGAAATTCCCTGCTCTTCTTTAGCGTGGGATGTTTATATCCATTTGAGAGGATAACCAAGGATTTGATTTAAACTTTCATGTGAAAAATGTCAACTTGACAGCGCAGCACTTTCTCAACTCAGGATTCTCAACTCGGACTCAGAGATCAAAGTACATTAATACGCAGTATACAGCACAGAAACCAACCATTCAACACAACTGCTTCATGCCAGTTTTTATACACTATTTGACCTTCTTTTATCATTCCTCATCTAACTGAATTAACATAATCCTCTAATTCTCAATTGCCTCATATGCATTTCCAGCTTCTCTTTAAATGAATGTATACTATTTGCCTCAAACAAGCCTAGGATAGTGGATTCCACATTTTCTTTGGTTATATAAGTTTCTTTTTAATCTTATTTAATTTTCATGTGTCCATTGATACTTGTCATGTTTAGTTTTGCTGCTTTCATCGTTTTCTCTCTGGATGTCCCATAGCATCTCAGAGGCCAGTTTTCAGCCAATTCACTTCACTTCTCATGACATCAAGATGCAACTGAAGGCACTGCATAGTGCAAAGGCCATGGGCCCTGACATCATTCTGGCAATAGTACTGAAGATGTACTCTGGAAATTACCATGCCCCTGGCCAAGCTATTCCAGTACAGTTACGACACTGGCATCTACCCGACAATGTGGAAAATTTCCTAGGTATGTCCTATATTCAAAAAACAGGACAAGAACAACACAGCCAATTACCAACCTAAGTCTACTCTCAATCATCAGTAAAGTTGTGGAAGGTGTCATCAACAGAGCTATCAAGTGACTCTTGTTTAGCATCAACCTGCTCCCTATTACCCAGTTGGGGTTGCACTAGGGCCACTCAGCTACTGACCTCATTACAGTCTTTGTTCAGACATGGACAAAAGATATGAATTCCAGAGATGAGGGGAGAGTGACTGCCCTTGATATCATGGCAGCTTTTTTACAGTGTGGCATTAAAGAGCCTTAGACATATTGGGAGTCAATGGGAATCAGGGCAAAACTCTCTACTGATTGAAACACACCTCACACAGTCATCTCAGCTCCTGGGCATCTCTGCAGACCTCTGCAGGAGTTCCTCAGGGGAGTGTCTTAAGCCTAACCTTCATCAGCTGCTTAAGCAATGACCTACCCTCCATCATAAGGCCAGAAGTGGGAATATTCACTGCCCAGTGTGTAGTGTTCAGAATGATTCACAACACCTCGGATGCTGGGGCAATTCACATCCAAATGAAGCAAAACTTGAACAATGTCCAGGGCTAAAAATTGGCACCAGCACAGTATGGAGCTGGAGGAACACAGCAGGTCAGGCAGCATCAGAGGAGTAGGAAAGTCGACGTTTTGGGTTTATAGGATTAGACACTATCTGTTCAGTGGAGATCTATATTATGCGTAGTTGCATTGCCATTAAGATGACACGTCGACTTTCATACTCCACTGATGCTGCCTTACCTACAGTGTCCCTCCAGCTCTGCACTGTGTTGACTCTGAGTCCAGCATCTGTAGTTCTTGCTATCTGTAAAAATTGGCACCTAAAGTTTATGCTAAACAAGTGTCAGGCAATGGCTATCGCCAACAAAAGAGAATCTAACCATCGTCCCTTGACATTCAATGGCATTGTGAACATTGATCTCCCCTTCTTCCCCCCCCTCCCCCCATAAATATTCCAGAGGTTACATTTGATCAGAAACAAAACTGGACTAGCCATAGAAATATTATGGCCATAACAGCATTCCAGAGACTAGGAAACTTTCACCGAGTAATTCACCTCAGGATTCCCCAAGCCTGTCCACTATCTACTTGGTACAACTCAGGAGTGTGATGGACTACTCCCCACTTGCCTGAATGAATACAGCTGCAACAACACTCCTGAAGCTTCATACCATCCAGGACAAAACATCACTGGATTGACACCATACCTACAGACTCATACTTCCTTTAACACCAATGCAAAGTAACAGCAGTGTGTAGAACTTACAAGGTACACTGTAGAAATTCACTCAAGCTCTTTAGACAATACTACCTTCCACTAGCATCTAGAAGGACAGGGGTAGGAGATACAAGGGAAAACCACTGTATCCAAGCCACTCCCTGTCCTGACTTTAAACTCTATCACTGTTCTTTCGATATCTCTGGGCCACAATCCTGGAACTCCCTAATGGTACTACACTAAATGGACTGCCATGGTTGAAGAAGGCAGCTCATTACCAACTTCTCAAGGGCAACTGGGCTCAGACAATAAAGGCTGCAACTCATATCCCTGGAATAAATTAAAAGTTTCTGTCTATTCTATCAGAACCTTTTCATAATTTTAAAGATCTCATCCTGTAATCTTGCAGTTTGGAATCATTCTTAAAAATTATTTTATCATCTTTTGCAGTGCACCATATCCTTTTTGCAATATGGCTACCAGAATAGTAAACGGTACGCCAAATGTGCCACCAAAGTTTGATGCAAACTTCGCAAGACTTCTCTACTTTTCTCATTATGAACCCCTTTGTTTAGCTTTCCTTCTCGCCTTAATAACCTACTTTGATTTTGTAAAATTGTATTCCCAGGTCCTGTTATTCTTTCACCCCATTTCAGTTCGTTTTTCCTAAATTATACTTTTCATTTCCATATTATTTTCCCATCCAGCAAGTTTATTACAGAATTATAGAAATATGAATAAAAGCAAAGTACACGACTTTAAAATGAAAATTAAAATATCTCTGTAGTCTTATAGTCTCCTGCTTCACCGATAGATGATACCTTGATCTTGACTCCCATGTATGTTGCCATATGTAGTTGTCTAGTAACCTTTTATATATGGATTACATATGACCATGTATGTATATTATTAAAATGAGTCAAGATGAGTTAGTCATAAAGTCATACAGCATGGAAACAGACCCTTCAACCCAACTCGTCCATGCCCACCAGGTTTCCTAAACTGAACTAGTCCCATTTTCTTGCATTTGGCCCATATCCCTCGAAACCTCTCCTATCCATGAACCTGCCCACATGTCTTTTAAATGTTGTAATTACCTCTACCACTTCCTCTGGCAGCTGACAGAATAGAGAGTCCATTGTCAGAAATTAAATTAATACCTATAATATTTCATATGTGCATTTTAAGGAACCCCTAATTTTTTAACCATGTATTATACTACTGTAGGAATCAAAGATGGACAATGTTGGAAAAGAGAAGAACCTGTTATCGATCCATCCCATTCCACACAATTTCAATACCTTGTCCCTGGCACGATGGCTCAGTGGTTGGCACTGCTGCCTCACCGCACCAGCAACCCAGGTTCGATTCCACCCTCGAGTGACTGTCTGTGTGGAGTTTGCACATTCTCCCCGTGTCTGCGTGGGTTTCCTCCGGGTGCTCCGGTTTCCTCCCACAGTCCAAAGATGTGCAGTCTAGATGGATTGGCCATGCTAAATTGCCCATAGTGTTCAGGGATGTGTAGATTAGGTGGGTTTATAGGGGGATGGGTCTGGGTGGGATACTGTGTGGGTCGGTGTTGATTTGTTGGGCCGAAGGGCCTGTTTCCACACTGTAGGGATTCTGATTACAATCTCCATCCTACTCAAAGCACTTTCATTCTCCTGCGAGAGGCATAAAACTAGACAAAAATCCAGGCCAATTTGAGAAACACAATTTGGAATATTCTTTTCCAACTGACTTAGTCAAGCAAGACTAGTCAGGAGATCATGCTGGTCCTGATTAATGTCTTTCATATTCATTAATCTTTGTCCCACCTGGTAGGATTCAGTAAATATCCATCCAAATGAGGAGTAGACCATCTGTTCCAGGATCCACTTTTGGCTGGGAAAAGAACTACCTCTCCAATTTTGATCTGGCCCTTCTTCAACTATTTGAAAGTGGTCTGGATTTTTAATCAGTATTTGGGGACTGGCGTTAGGTCCTGACCCCACACAGCATGCATTAAGCTCGCTTACTGGGAGATTTGAAAGCTGCATTTAATTAGAAACCTGAGAGGGGTCTTATTATCTGACCGGGGGCAAGCAGGCAGCTTTCTGATACTGGAGGGCCAGGAGAAGGCCCCAGAACTCTATCATCAGCAGCCTCTCTACTGAGCTGGGAGATGACAGTCTGGGGGTGGAGACTTTGTGGAACGAGGGCAGGTAATTTTGTTTTTACTCTGTGTTTAAAAAGCCACAGCTGCCCTGACCATGACCGTAAAGAGACTACCCTTAAGGGGGATGACCAGCAGCTATTGCTGTGTCCCATCAGTTGTTATGGTTCACTGGGGTTGGTGGTGTGTAGATTGTTCCTTGTATGAGCTAGGGTCATCCGCATTGTCAACTGACAATTCCAATCCGTGCTGGAATTGGGCCTTACTAAGCCATTGATTCAAAAAATTGGTTGTCCCCCAGGCTATCTGCCTCTAGCTAGGATCTCAGACACACTTCAACTGAACCCTAACTGTCTATAAAAACATAATCTTTGTCTTTTATCATCTTATAAACTGCCATCTAATCAATCCGTCTGCATGTTTCTAAATGTAGAGTCCACATCCTTTTTTGAGTCTATCTTGATAACGAATATAAATTAAAGTGGGATTTAATCTAATTTTTTTTCCTGTGTACCGCTTCCAAAGCCTCTATCGCCTGATGGGTGAGGCAACCAAAATGCAACACAACATCCCAACTGAGGTTTAATTGAGACCTTGTACAAGGACAGAGGTCAAGGTTGAAGCCTCACTTGGTGGTACAACCCATTTAATGTTTTGCACAGTATCATTTTTCCATTTACAATGAACAGAAAGCTTGCAGTTATAATGTAATTAACGACGGCTAAAACTATAGGTTTTCTAGACTGCAAGTTAAATGTTGTTGGAACATCAAAAATGGAGGCTGAAGTATTGAAAGGGAAAACAAATCTGTGATAGATTTAGTTAATAATTTGAAGAATCAATTTTACAATATTTGATGTGCACAACACAGAATTGTGTGTCCTTATTTGAACATCAATAGTGATTTCCTATCATACAATGTTTTTCTGTTAAGATGCATTTAGTTTGAATGTATAATTTCTGTTGGTCCATGTTTTGAGTCAGACCAAGTACACAGATCATTAGTGTTCATCTTGGAGCCATGAAAGTGACCTGAATTTGAAAAATTGATCACAAAAAATGTTTTGTGTGCGCGCGCGAGATGAAGCTTTTAAAGGAAGACTGATTATACAATTTCCTGTATTATGCTGTTCTCCCTACTGTTTTATTATTCGTGTTGCCGTCTCATTAAAGCAGGAGTCTGGAAGATGGAAAGGCTGCCTACTCATAACAAGCGCCAGGCTGAGCGGTGAGTGGAAGCCTGACACTTTTATTCAGCTGGCGCTCTCTGAAAGGGATATGACAGCCTTAACTGTCCTTTGCACTCAAATTTATGAAATGCCCCCATTGCTCTTAAACAGATTAGTTCCTTTTACATTAACTCCCTGGTAAAAGTAGGGCAGATGTCTGAATGGCAGGTTGTAAATTTGATAATGTCTGCCACGTTAATCTGCAGGCTTTTTCAGGCATAGAAGGCAAAAGATAACAGGATTAAGTTTAGGAACCCTATCAGTCACAGGGCGGGATAGGGGATGGGGAGAATGACTTTTGCCACTGATGTTAATAGATTGCCAAGAGGTTTTCGTCAATGTTATTAATTAAGGTGCTGCTATCAATGTTCTACACATGTGGGCCTCAGAAGTTTTTTGTATATATAAGAAATAAAGCTATTTAAATTGCATTAGACTTTTGTTTTTCTAAAATGAAAAGTAAACTAGAACTTCACCCTATTATCCTTATACTGTGGTTTGCTGGATGTATTTTGCACCTGACATGTGGAATTGCCACTTTTTTTATTGTCATTGTACGCTGAGACTGATATACAAACATTCCCATTAAACTGAAGAAAAATGTCTTTCATGATATCATTGCATGAATGCCCATTTAGAGAGACTAAATTTGTTTACTATAGTGCATATATCTTTGCTGTTTAATTGTGTTATTTATTTTCATTGTTAAGGGTTATATATTAAATGTTTTGAGCTCAGGCTATTAAAGATATTAATATGTGAAAAATAATGCATAAATTATCTGGAAATTCTAATAAAATGTAACAATTGCACAAATTGGAAAAGATGCAGCCTTTATTTGGTGTTATGGCTGTAGTTAATGAGATGCATTAATATGATCATAATTTTAAATTAACCCTTTGTACATTAGCCATTATCTCTCTGTTGATTTTGACAATGTTTGTCCCCATTTCACATCATACTATTTCTAAAAATTATGCATCAATATTAGAGATGACCAGAACAAATATATAGCATATTTTTGGGGTGCTCTATTAAATTCAAGCAATTGCACGTTTCGATAATGAGGAAAATATCAGTACAGCTGTAAGCATGATAATGAAATAAATTATGAGCATTATAAGCAATTATTAGTCACTGAAAGGTAAAATACATCAATCCAGTAGATGATTTAACTATTTACTTAATTATTATTTAAAACAATGACTAAAGTTAAAAACATTACTTTAGAAATGTCAGGATATTTAACCACTTTTTTATTGACCAATTATAGCTAGCTTCTGAATTATGTATCAGAATCAATCATTTTGTCTCCAGTTAACTGAGCATTTGAGTGTCCACATACTGCCATCTGCAAATTAACCTGAACGTACATGAGCACTATTCTGCTTTAACCAGACTGTTTTGTTTAGAGTTTAATTGGATGCTGCTATTCAGATTAATTCTGTCATTTCCATTGGAACAAAAAAGCCAAATGGAGTAAACTAGTCACCAGAAGAGATGACAAACTAAATTAGCTGAGAGGCTTAATTATGTTGTGGTCATGTGTAATTTCCTGTACAATGGTTACAGTTTTCTTTAAAAAGAAAGATATATTCCTCTTGACTACTTCCACAATTGATTCAAACAATTAGTTGAGGAAATCCCACTTCTTAGGAAAAAAATGCACTTGGAATGAATGTCTGCTCACTGTCACAATATTTACAGACGGTAAAATAACTGCCAGTATTATTACTTTCTAAAACTAATAATAGCTGTAAGAAGAAATCACTTGTGTTTGCGGCCTGATGTCTAGTAAGATTTGGGAAATGTCTGTATTTTCTGCATCCACTTTGGGTGTGTGGGCAGAAGGGCAAGTATAAATCAAGCTATGTACTTAGAATATCCGCCTCACACCTCCGCCACCTCCCCCCTCCATTGTGATAACAAAGCAGACGAAGCTTGATGCCATAATGATAGAGTTAAGGGCTATGTTAAAAAAATTGAAACTAAGAGCACCTTTTTTCCATTTTGAAAGGGTTAGCCATTTAAAAAAAATCCAAAACTTCAAGGTTTCAACTTATTAGTCACAGGCAGTTTTTTTAAATTTTAAAAAGGGCTGATGACTTAAACACGTTAATAGTTTGACAGCTTTATATACCTTATCCACCCTTCAGGAGTATTGGTTACATAGAAGATAGAACAGTACAGCACAGGAACAGGCCATTCGGCACAACGTGTCTGTGCTAACCATGATGCCATTCTAAACAAATCCCATCAGCCTGCACATGGTCCCTATCCTGTTCATGTGTCTGTCTTTTCTGCTTCTACCTCTGGCAGCATGTTCTCGGCACCTACCACCCTGTGCATTAAAAAAAAGGTTTGCCTCGCACGTCTCCTTTAAATTTTCTCCCTCTGACCTTAAACATATGCTGTCTAGTACTTCAGATTTCCACCCTGGGAGAAAGACTTTGACAATGTTTGTTTCCATTTCACATCAGACTACTTCTATAAATTATGCATCAATATTAAAGATGACCAGAACAACTCTATAGCATATATATTGGGTGATCTATTAAATTTGAGCAATTGCATACCTATCCATGCCTCATAATTTTGTATAGTTCTATGTGGTTGCTCCTCAGCTGACACCACTCTAGCAAAAACAATTCAAGTTTGCCCAACCTCTCCTTATAGCTAATAGACTCCAATCCAGGCAACATCCTGGTAACCCTCTCCAAAGCCTCCATATCCTTCCTGTAGTGTGCAACCAGAACTACACCTAACACTTCAAATGTGGCCTAACTAAAGTTTTATAATGCTGCAATATGACTTGTCAACTTTTATATTGGCCCGACTGATGAAGGCAAGCATGCTGTATCCATATGTGTTGCCACTTTGAGGGAGCAATAGACTTTCACCCCAGGATCTCTTTGTATATCAATGCTCCTAAGGGTCCTGCCATTTACTGTATACTTTCCTCTTGCTTTTGACCTCCCAAAATGCATCACCTCACACTTGGGCTAGATTAAACTCCATCTGCCGTTTCTCCGCCCAAGTTTCCAACTGATCTGTATCCTGCCGTGTCCTTTGACAATGTTTCTTATGATCCACAACTCCAACAAGTTTCAAGTCATCTGCAAACTTACAAAGAGACCGTCTACATTTGCACTTAAATCATTTATACATATTATGAACTTTAGAGGTCCCAGCACTGATCCTTGTGGAATGCTACTGGTCACAGACCTCCAAGCAAAAAAAGACACACAACTGTCCTCTGTCTTCTATGACCAAGTCAATTTTGTATCCAGCCATGGATCTAATGTGACTTAATCGCTGGATCAGCCTGCCATGAGGGACCTTGTCAAAGGCCTTGCTAAAGTCCACGTGGACAACATCCACTGCCCTACCCTCATCAATCATCTTCGTCATTTCCTCCAAAAAATTCACTCAGATTTGTGAGACAAGACCTCCCCTGCTCCAAGCCATGCTGACTATCCAAAATAAGTCCATTCTTTTCTAAATGCATGTAAATTGGTTACGAGAAGTCTACTCTTTTCCTTTTTATTTTAATGGAAAAGTAAATGGAATCATGAGTTGCAGATACCTGGAAGCATAGAAATAAGAGCAGGGGTAGGCCATAATACCAATCAAGCGAACTTCAACATTAAACATGATCAGGACTGATCCTCCAACTCAATGCTTTCTGTCGTTCTACCGCCCCATACTCTTTCTCACTGACTTAATCTCTACAGCCTTCCAAGTTAGAGAATTTGACAATTTCATAAGCCTTTTAAATGGCTAAATAGCTCCTAATTTCAGTTTGAAATGGCCTACCGGTATCCTATGCCTGTGACTCCTTGTTCTGAATCATTCCATCAAGGGAAAGTGTGGTTGCAAGCAGTCTGGCCAGCCCCATCAGAATTTTATTTGTTTCAATGTCAGCCTCTCTCATTCTTTGGAACTCCAGTGAATACAGGCCCAGGTGACCCAATCTCTCACGTAAAACAAACCTGCCATCCCACAAACAGAATTCCCTCTAATTTTCTTATTTGCAGCTAGAACTGTGATTGGTGTGCCAACTCCGATCACTGTGTCCTGAACATTGGAGCGACTGTGCGCACGCACAGCTGGGCAGCTTGGAGGGAACACCGCCCAGGAGCCAGTCTGGTGAACCTTTGCTGTGCTGCCTCCATGGCATATATCTCCTTTCCTGGGTACGGAGTCCAAAACTGCACACAATCCTTCAGATGTGGTCTCACAAAAGACCCTGTCCAGTTGCAGTAAGATAACTTGCTGGTGCACTCAAACCCTCTTGTAATGAAGGCCAACATATCATTTGGCTTCCTAACTACTTGCTGCACCTGCATCCAGGTTATCAGTGACAGGTGTAAAAGAACATCCTTTTCCCTAATATGTCACCATTTAAGTAAAACATTCTGTTTTTCCTGTTAAAGTGGACAGATTCACAATTATCCATGTTCTATTGCATCTACCATGCATTTGCCCATTCACTCAACTCGGCTAAATCATCTCGATGGCACTTTCTGCTGAGGCACTCTGCTTATCCTGGTTTAGGAATAATATCTTGGATTTACTGCAAATGGGGGAAACATTGAATGTGGGGTGGCATAGGCTAGAAGCCTTTCAACAGTCAGTTTAATTTTGGTTTCCGTATGTCAGCTGCTAGCAGTGGAGTCACTTCAGGTCCCATGAGGTAATTTCCCACAACTGAAACAAATTAATACTGAGCACGACCCAACTTGAGCACCTTTATCCAGGCAAAAGAAATCAATTAAAACATTCCATTTTTTTTAAGTGAATTCATAAAAATGGTGGAGCATTACTTCCAGACTTTACTTCCCTTTTAAGCAGGGTGTGCTTTTTTTTTCCTTCCAGTACCCACTTGACTTTGGAGCTGCTTCTTTGCCTGATATAACATTTGTGAACTGCTATGATTTAATATCTGCTTGACATTCTTGCCCATTTATGGCAACATAAGGCCTGTCTCAAAAGCTATTTCTGTGAACAAATTGGAGGCATAAACATTCTATTTGTGGGCCTCTTTTAAGATTCTAGATATTGAAAACTTCTTTTGGATGACACATTATTACAGAGACAAGTGAAATAATTTGTTGTACTTTAGTAATGCATGTATCGTTTGTAGTAAGCTTGTAGATGCATTTCGGTGGCTCAAAGCAATTTGGACACATATTTGAAATTATCAGTTAAATTCTACTTTATAATCTATTACAAATTCAACCTACTTTTATGATGGCAGCTGTTGGAATTTTGTAATACAGGTTCCCTTGGCTGTCGCCCAGTATGACTATTTGCTTGAGGCCTTTATTTTATTCACAAAGGGACTTGGGAGCACTTTTGCAGGAAACACAGAAAGCTAGTGCACAGGTGCAGCGGGTAGTCAGAAAGGTTAATGGAAGGTTGACCCTTACTTGGGGGCATTAGAGTATAAGAGTAGGGAAATCTTACTGCAACCAGACAAGGTGCTGGTGAGAGATAGTAGGAACTGCAGATGCTGGAGAATCCGAGACAACAAGGTGCAGGGCTGGATGAACACAGCAGGCCAAGCAGCATCATAGGAGCAGAGAGGCTGACGTTTCGGGCCTAGACCCTTCATCAGAAAAG
>NC_063332.1:110033805-110087807 GCF_021869965.1 Rhincodon typus
ACCCTTCATCAGAAAAGCTTTTCTGATGAAGGGTCTAGGCCCGAAACGTCAGCCTCTCTGCTCCTATGATGCTGCTTGGCCTGCTGTGTTCATCCAGCCCTGCACCTTGTTGTCTAAGGTGCTGGTGAGACCTTTTTCTGGAGTCCTGTGAGCAGTTTTGATCCCCTTATTTAAGCAAAGGTATCTTTTTGTTGGGGGTAGTTCAGAGAATGTTCGCTCGAATGATCACCAGTTTGAAAGGATTGTCTTATGAACAGAGGTTAAACAGGTTGGGACTGTGCTCACTGGAATTTATAATAATGAGAGATGATCTCATTGAAACATAGGAATTCTTAAGGGGCTTGACAGGCTAAGTGCTGAGAGGATGTTTCCCTTCATGGGAGAGTCTAGAACAAGAGGGAATTGTCTCAGAACTAAATGGTGCCAATTTAAGACTGAGCTGACGAGGAATTTCTTCTTTGAGGAACTTGTTGCCATGGAGAGCTGTATGGGTAGAGTCCTTGTGTATATGTAGAGCTATTAAAAGTTATGGGGAAAGGGAAAGAAAGTGGACGCGAGAAGTGTTGGATCAGCCATGATCTGATTGAACGGTGAAGCAGTTATGAGGGGACGAATGGCCTACTCCTGTTACTGGCTCTTATGGTCTTACACATTACTGATAATGTAGATGCTGCTACTTGCACATTAGATATAGCTCTGATCATAGTAATAGGCACTTGTTCTTCTTTCTAGTCTAGTAAGACTAACCTAAAATATAAAAGCCATTTTAAAGGAAGCTTCCATGCTGTGTAAACAAGCAATCTCACTCAATAATTCCTTTTTATTATTTTATGTCATGGTAGGTCGTTCTCTACTGCAGTGCAAATATCAATTTAATTGGCCATATTTCGTTACTTAGCAAATGATGCTGTAATAATTTAACCTTTAAATGTGTTTTGACATTTGACTGATGACATCATAATAAAGATTAAGCTAATGTTAAGCAGGAACACAAATATTAATGTTTAAATACACCACTTTAGATTCAGGACATGTTGTAATTCTGAATGTTTTGTTTTTATTAATTTTGCTGAATTTCACTGATGCAGACAAAATATTTTGGCTGTTGGCCAACACGTTAACACTGGTGCAGAGCAGTTTAGTGCCTCCTTCCAGGCCTCACAAAAGTGATTTTTTTAATCCCTGAGGCTGTTGAATAGAAATTATTACAATGCATTGAAGTATTAATGTTCGACTATGCACTTGTGACCATGGACCCTGTCCCTACGAGGAACACTCAGTTCCCAATATCTCAGGCAGGATGCTTTGAGGAGAGAGCACACACTTATATAGTGCCTTTACAGTCTGAGGATGTTCCAGAGCATTTTAATCAATTGAGTGTTTCTTTGAAGGGCTGTCATTGTTGTGATATAGAAGAAAATCAACTGAACAACAGAGAAATTACAATCAATGGGTTGAGTTAAAATGGCCTAAAATTGGAAGCTTTTCCATTAGCACTTCGTTACAGTTGATCTGTGACTCAGGAAGCCAAACAACAAAATGACATGGGAAACAACTTGGTGATAAAAAGCATGCTAAAAGCAAAAGGTGATTCCATACCATCGGTACAGCAGTGCTGGGGCGAGAGACCCAGGATCCATTGAATATTTGTCTCTTCTAAACAAAAATTGTCCCCAAGCTGTCATGCCATTTTTAGATGTTCTAGCTTGGCAAATTACTAAAATATTTTTTATGCCATCCTAATGATTTTTTGATCATTGATGTTCAATTGTTGATATACTGAAAAAGAAGAGGAAACAGAAGGGGCGGAACAGAATGTTGGTGACATGGCTTTTGCCCACTAGCCAAAGAATTGGTGGGAGTCCCTATGTCACCCTCTGCCGCTTGAGCGGTCAGCATTGTGCCTTCCCGAGGAGTAAGTTCCGAGGGGGTGGAAATCCTACACCCTGTGAGAGCTCCGGCCAGTCAGAGTTCCCGTCAGCGCCATCACAAGCAGTGGTTGCTGCTGGTAATGCATCAACCAGAAATCCAGAACCAACAAAGGACTGTGGATTATAGGTGAGTAAGGGCAGGACGGAGATAGTGGTGCAGCAATGTGAGGGGATATGGGAAAGAGAGATTTGAGGCAAAGGCAGGAGGGTGGTCTTCAGCGATCATGTCCCCCCCCCCCAACTCCTTCTTCTTGATATTTGGTTCCTTGATTACAGAGTGCCTGAGAAGAGGAACCCCCACCTTACTAGCTCACCACCACCTTCTCCGCTAGAAATGAGCAATTAATGCCGGCCCAGCCGCTGAAGCCCACGTCCCATGAATGAATTTAAAAAAGAAGCCTCACTAGAAACCCCCTGACAGAATTTGCTTCTCAGCTTTCCTGTGTGGAGACTCCTTAACCTGCTGCTGGTTGAATATGAGTGTGACAGGGTGAGGCTCTAAAGTAGGCAATAATAATCCTTATTGGCATCAGGTGGAGAGGTCACCCACGTGCATTATTGCTGCACTATCAGTTGGGTTAAAATTTGCCCAATGTTATTCCCCGATGTTCCTTTTTTCCCTAACTGATGTTTAGGGGGTGGTGCCCATTAAATTTCACCCAATATGTCAAGTTATGGAGGGATCAAAAACATCCAAAAGATCAGTTTAATTATTACTGGGACTACAGTAAAGCTGATTTTTTTTTTAAATCCCTAAATGTGGAAGCAGGCCATTTGACCCATCAAGTCCATGCCGCCCCTCCAAAGACCATCCCACCCCGACCCACTCCCTACCCTATAACTCTACATTTCCCATGGCTAATCCAGCTAACCTGGATATTACGGGCAAGTTAGCATGGTCAATCCACCTAACCTGCACATGTTTGGACTGTGGGAGGAAACCAGAGCACCCAGAGAAAACCCACGCAGACATGGGGAAATTGTGCAAACTCCACGCAAACAGTCACCCGAGGGTGGAATTGAACCCGGATCCCTGGTGCTGTGAGGCAGAAGTCCTAATGACTGTGCTGCCCGATTTTTATATATGTATACAATTATTGTTGGCAGTGGATAGTATTATTATTATTATTATTATTATTATTATTACTACTACTACTACTATTACTATTACTATTATTATTGAATTTATTACTATTCAATAAAATAGTAACATAATTTATCAATTTACTTAATTAAACGAATGGGTTGATAGCCATAACATTATTGAACGCATTACACATTAACAGCAGCAGATTACTAACATTGATAATATTTCATCTTTAACTAGTAATTGGGTATGAAATTGTAAATTGTCAATTCCTAATAGTTCAGTAATATTTTAATCAATTGCTTTCAATAACTGTTTTGGCAGGCATTTGGTAAAATAATAAGCCTTGTGTTAGTTATTATAATTAAAGTACTTGGGGAAATATTGATTCCTAGATACAACTATTGGATTTTTTTTATGCTCTGTAATAATTCCTCAATTCTCTGTGAAGAACTGCTTCATGGAATCATAGTATGCATATTGGCAAACACCTTGTTGGGTAACACATCAAGTTGCAAAAAATGTTGACATTCTTACTTTAATTTTAAAGAAAAACAGGTCAGTCATACATTGAAGTTGATGATGCATGTGGCTGGTAAAGTCAGAAAATTCATAATTTTGGTCTCTGCTCTATAACCCCATTTAAACAACAAGATTTAATTGGGAATGACACTGAATTAAAGCTTGTTTCAGTTTTATCAAGGCTGTCTATCTGCAGCAGAATAGTTTAATTCTGTGTCAGCCTGCATTAAGTTTTCATTGCATATGTGATGTATACTTTACAGTTCAGTATTACAGAGCTAGTAGTAACTTGGAATCCAAACTGATTCAGATCATTGCTCACCAATATTATGTTTGTTTATATAAATCACACCAAAAATAGATTTAAAATGTAAGGAATGTAAAATTAACTAATTTGGACAATACAGCACAACATGAATTCTTTAGTTAGCCATGATTCACATTTATTAGCAGTTTTGACTGTCAGTGGTATTTAATTGTACTGTGCTTGGAAATTATAGAGTCAGTTAGAGGAAGGGTCACCGGACCCGAAACGTTAACTCTGATTTTAATTCACAGATGCTGTCAGACTTGGTGAGCTTTTCCAGCAACTTCTGTTTTTGTTCCTGAATAAGATATGCTGTTCATGGATGGAAAGATGCTGTTACCAATCAGTTTTCCTGCATTGGGTCAATAAGCGTATTTAGTTCATAGTCACAGCAGGACAACAGCCAGTCAGTCTTAACAAGGAGAGATTTTTGTCTTAACAACATGTTATTTATTGTATTATAGAAATTACATACAATTTAGCTAGTTAGGCATTGTTACTAAGATTATTAGAAGATAAGAGCATATCAATTCCCTACACAATCCAGAGCTAGATTCCCAATTTCCCCACAAAAGATGATATGACATCATCATCATCATCCAGAACATTAGGAGTAAATGGGTGCTAATGCCTGCTTCCACACCTTCTCCACCCTGAGGAAAATGGCAGAGGAAGGAAACCGAGGTAGACCTTCTCACGGTGCAACTTTGTATCCTGTCTGCCTCTGTTTCATCCCAAATTGGAACAAGGCTCAAGATATTTCTGGACCATGAACCACCCTCACAAAGACAGATAGGGAAAGTGCTGGCCATGCTCGTGATGCTCACATGCCATGAAAACAATAAACAATGCTACCTGTGCTGACTTGGTGACAAGAGAACATTTTTGTCCACTTTCACATCAGTACATGTTCATCTTGAGGATGTGGGCTGTAGATTGAAAGCACAACAACATTTCTACCATTTCATTCAGACTTTCATGGCATCCCATAATACTCCAGTCTTTTATTAGTATTCTTTCTGCACTTTGACAATGTAAATAATTGTGTTCAGGTACTTAGGCAACCATCATTGTCAGTTCAGGTTGGTATCAGTCTAAGTCAATGTGAATTAATTATCATACAACATGTAAATGCAGATCATTTTTTGTTCCATATGAATTAATCTAAATTATACTGTGCTATGGTCGGTCACTCCCTGTTAAACTTGTATGCCAATGAATGCACTTTATCCATTTATGATGTGAGCAACATTAATTGTCATGTACAAATACCTATCGTTAAATAACATTAAAAGTCACAGAGGAGCAGCTGATCTTGGTGAAATTGGCCAGAAATAGCTTCCAGAATATTCCTGATGAAGAAACTAGATTGGTTAGACAATATGAAAAATTATGAGTTATCTTTCATAATTCAGCATATCTGAAAACTGAGTAAATGTTCAATTATTAGTCCATCTTTGTGACTAAAACGTGTCCTGGAGAAAACCTCTGATACGCAGGACTTCCAATAAAAACAGGTTGTGGTGAAATTAGTTTTCAGAAGTTGTGCAGAACAGATGAGAAAGAATCAGTGCCTGGTAGAATATCAGTTAGATACACCATGGAGTGCCAATTTCTTCATGTTTTCCATTACCACTGACTTTCTAATGTTGTGTGCATGGCTGTGAGTGGGGTAGACCCTCAGAATGGGGATGATGTTTGCTCCTGGCAAGAACTAGCATATGGAGTATTTTAACATGGGGAGACATATGTTAAGTGACCATATGGTGCTGGCTGACCAGGATAGTAATCTGCTGTTACTGCCTGCCATCAGCATATTGAAAGGATTTCCAGACTGATACTGAACCTTTTTGGTGGTGATATAGCACATTCTCTCCAAGGCCATCAAATCCAGAAGTACGACCTGAACCTGGAGCTTCTGGCTCAGGGAAAGGGGTACTACCACTGTGCCACAAGCTCTGCTGGAATGATTAATTTTACCACTACTATATATATAACCATATGCTGTGCATGAAGATTTTGATTAACTGTGCATTTAAATCATTTTCAAAGCATAAATGAGAAACTAGACTTGGAGTTTGTGCATACAAGTAGTATAGGTGAAGTTTAAATGTATGAACTAAACTTGGTTTAATGACTAAATTAATTCTAGTATATATTGGTTATCAGTCATGCAGAGGTCTTCACTCACCATGACTTAAGTAAATTTTCCAGGGAAAATCTTTACCCATTGAACTCAGTTGATAACATTGACCATTCTCATTCAGCTTTGTAGATGTAAATAAATGGCACATAGTAAAACGGTTTGAGCTGAATCAAAGCAAAACAAATTGAACTTAAGTTCACTTGTTTATTTTATTGATGCTTGTATTAGGTTTGTGAATTAAAGTTTCATTAACATAAGGAAAAGTTAAACTAATTTAATTTCCTGTTAATTAAATCACAGTAAGAGGCCTTTAAGTGAGATTTAGAAGAGAATAAGAATTTACCTTGAATGGTTACTGTATCTCTGTGACCTGCTTTTTAATTCACTTGTTTCAGACTGTGCTAATTCCAGTTCCTGGTCAGGATATAACATGGAAAGATGTGAATATCAGTGATGCTAAAATTATGATGGTGAATATTATTTCTGTGAAGGACATGCAGTATAGGTCAGATAGCTGTACATACCTCATTTACTTTACACAGCTATGGACTAAAGATCAAAAATTCCAGCTCAAACCAGTTGTGGGAGTCAATGAAGTCCTGCATGCGCACACAGACACAGACACGCATACATACACAGACACAGACACAGACATGCTCACACAGTCCGATGCATTATGTTTAACTAATAAATGTTAAGGTATTAACATAGTCCTGAAACTAATCATTGATTAATCCACAGTTTTCACACCTCACTAGAGTAGTGTAATAGAAATCAAGTCCTGCTATTCCTAGAGTCATCACAAAAGTTGAAGATTTGATAAAAGTTTTCAAAATTCACCATTTTACCTATCTTTTAGTCCCAGTTTGACAGAAACAATGGATGATGTTTCTGTATTTAGCAATAACTACTTTTTTTTAGAAATAAATAAATTCTAGCTAAAGGTAGATAGGTATTGACCATTGACATATAATGCTAGAAGTTAAAACTTTACTTTTCCTAGAAAACTCCTCTTATGCACATGCAGACAGACACCAAAAAGAAATTGGTATTATGAGTGGAGGGAAAGACTGGGAAGCAAGTCAATAGCCCATGCCTGAGATAACAAGGTGTAGAGCTTTGTGTAGAAAATTCCTATGATGCTGCTTGGCCTGCTGTGTTCATCCAGCTCTACACCTTGTTACCTCAGATTCTCCAGCATCTGCAGTTCCTACTATCTCTGATACAATAGCCCATGTCTGCAGGGTTTGCTGAGATGATCCTTTTGCTTGTCAGGAGTTGCTGAACATCAGTCTCCCTCTTCTCCATATGTTTTCCACGTCCTTGCAAGTGGCGCAAGGGACAGGTTCACAAATTATAAGGTCTCTAACTTATTGGTTAAAAGCCAGAGCTTACAGCAACTGGTGAGGGAAAATAAGCTGGCTTACTTCAGGATTTAGGTAGTTTTTTTCCTGCAGAGAGTGAGACAGAACTTTCCTTTTCAGAGATCCAAAGGCTTCTATTCATACCGGATCTGATCAGAAGCCTAGGAATGAGTCACATAGTCATTGGCAGAAAGCCTTTGTTAATGACAATTGGTCACCATTTCACAGATCAATCAGTTACTTACTGATGGCTAAATCTCTCCTTGTAACATATACCCCTCTGGCCCTGGGTGAACTGTAGTAACCTTGCCCATGGCATTCAGCAATGATCATGACAGAGGGAGATTGTTAGTTTCTCTTTGTTGGTTATGGTCATTGCCTGGCCACCTTCTGTGGTGTAAAAATTCCTTGCAAATGGCAGTATCTAACCCCGTGAGCAATTTTGACTTTTACTCTTCAACAGATTAAGATTTTGTAAATACTGTTGCATGTATTGTGCTCCTTTACAGACCAAGTAATATATAGCATCTCAGTGTCACAACTTTCAATGTAGGGTGAAAGATGTTAACAACATTCACTAGCAGGCCAGCAAGACATTTGCAGAACCAGGTGACTCAGAATGCTGAAGTCATTAACAACATATCAATAGATATTGTAAGTCTGTGAATTACTTGCCAAAGTTTTGATAGAAAATGAGACAGTTCGCTGGTATTCCATTAATACAATCTTGGTGAATTGTTTAATTATTTTTCCCTTGTCGCAATTAAAATAAAAGCTTACAGTTCCATTATCTCTAAATATATTGTGTTGTATGCAAATTACCAATCTACAGACTCGTAGTGCCAATTAATGCAGTCTACATATTGATTAAAAAATTTTCGGGCAACCTCACCATTACTTATCAATAGGGAGGTCCATCTGAACTGTTATCCTCATGGAAGAAATACCAATTCAGCCATTCCCTTTGGCCTCCATAATTGAAACCGAAATTGAGAAAAAACTGCACAAGCAGCATGACTATAATTTTCTTGCAATTCAAAGCCAAGTTAATTGTTCTTTTTAACTAAAAACAAAAAGTATTAGAGAAACGAAGCAGGTTTGGCAACCTCTGTGGAGAGAGAAACCAAGCCCAATGTGACTGTTCTTCAGAACTTTAGGGGGCTGGATTTTATACTATTGAGGAAGGGTCTAAGGAAGGATCACCAGACTTGAAATGTTAACTCTAATTTCTCTTCACAGAAGCTGCCAGACCTGCTGAGCTTTTCCAGCAATCTCTATTTTTGTTTGTGATTTGCAGCATCCACAGTTTTCTTCAGTTTTCATTCTCTCTGAATGCACTTTCTATTCTCACTTTGCTTCTGCATGCCGTGATCCTTCCTGCTACGTACACATTTACTATTTAACATTCTATTAACTGACTCCACGTTATTGTTACTTCGGCAAAATCTGTGAAATTTTGCAGAATACAACTGCATTGAATTGTTTGGTTTGTCGTGGCCTTACATTGACGAAGGTCCACTCCATTAACCAATATGAAACGTTACTGAAGCAGTTATAGTATAATGTTCTTTAATTAAGATACAGGGTTTGAGGCAATATGTTATAAGGTTGCAGAACTGTCTGGTTGGGGAGCAAATGTGAAAGAATGAAGTCATTGATGTTATTTGACGTTTTCTTTTGGAATGATGTAAACAGGATATAATTAATGCAAGTAGCTCAGGGAGGGGAGCCAGTCAGTTTTCACTGACTTACTGCCACAGCAGGAGCTGTGTTACACAAAGACAACGAAATTTCATACTGCAGCTTCAGAATTCACATGAGATATGACACAGGGATATCAAATATTAATACTATTTGTTTGAAATTAATTGCCACTGTGACATAGTCAGAAGCACGCACCTAAGTTTCCTGGACATGGAGACACGCAACAGGCATTTGTACGCATCTCTGCTATGATGCACAATGAAAATGTTCTTACAGGTCTTTGATTGAATCAGATGGCTCAAAATAAACCCTGCTGCCACCCTTTCCTTTAGATTGTGCAGAACGATAATCCAAGACTTTGACACATGGAGTACACCATCTGCCTCTATTTGTAAGCAGCACATTACAGCAGCTGCAAGTAGAATTTAAAAGACAAAATTCCAGGTGAATGACTGATCAGCATTCTTACCCGAATAATTGTGCAGAGAATAGTACACAGGAACAGTAATATATATGTGCTGGCTGAAGAAATCTCATGCAGTTTGGTGCACCATTATTATTGTGTAAAGAATTTGTGGTGGGCTCATGGTGCATGCCTTTAGAGGTTTTTCTTAAAAAAAAATGATTTGTGGTGGGAAAGAATCATACCGTGATTTACAATTTATCACAATTTGCTGGAAAATTTGCGTTCCTCCCTCATTTCCAACTGAAAAGCAATAACTTACCCTCTGCTGCACAGAGTATGAAGAAATGCTAAGTTTGTGGCAAGTGTATAATTTAAATTTGCTGTAGAAATTCAGGTTTGCTATTTCACAGGATAAGAAGCTAGTGAAGCTTAGTGGCTTGGTAAGAGAAAAGTGAAACCTTACTCTCACTAGTTGTGAATTTTTTTCTTGGATTTTAAATGAAAAATTCACTCTCCCTCTTTCTGAATCCACTTTCTATTTTCACTTTATTTTGCTTTCTGGATCAACTTTGACTTTTGTTTACCCTAATTCTGTTGTAATTTTGGCTCTGTTTCTTTTGGAAAGTTTAAATCTTATTGCGTAAAGCAAGAAAACTGTTGGTGCCATCATTCACCAAGTTTCCAGATGCCGTGGTGATCTTGTCATGTCATTGTGGTATCACTTTTAGTAATTTGTGATACGACAATAATGAGGATGAGGAATGATAATCCCTTTCCCAGCCCTCACTATGGGATGTTTAGTTACAGCAAATGTTGTGAAAATATTACAGGTTAAACGACCTTTTTCAGTATTATATATGGTGAAAGATTCAATGTGGAGCCAGTGGATGGATCTGGGTGGAATTTTCCCATTTTCCGTTAGTGTTTATTTGTGTGAGATTTATGGTGCCTGGCCCACCATACCCTACAATGTATTTTCTTCTGCTTCTGTTCCTCACCTCCTTAGTTATGCAACGGGGGTTCTTGTGCACCTTCCTTGGTGAATCATGCAGTTGGGGAGGCGCTTGCCACTGCAGGACCTTCCATCTTTCATGCCACTGCAGCCAACTGCACACCCCTTCAGACCCTGCAAGCCAGGAAGTACCCTTCCTGTTGTGGTGTTTGAGCCTCAGCAGTCAACATGTGGCCCAGAAGAATGGAAAGCTTGTTCCCTGCCTCCAGGACAGGGAGCTGGAGGGCCTAGTGGATGGAAATAGTAGCCGGATCAATGTTGTGACTTCAATAAAGCAGGACCCCCGGCACTGTAGGAAGAAGAGTCTACAGAGGGATTCATTGAGTATCATAGAATCCCTACTGTGTGGAAACAGGCCCTTCGGCCCAACAAGTCCACAACGACCCTCAGACCATCCCACCCAGACCCATCCCCCTATAACCCACCTAATCTCTACACATCGCTGAACACTATGGGCAATTTAGCATGGCCAATCCACCTAGACTGCACATCTTTGGACTGTGGGAGGAAACCGGAGCACCCGGAGGAAACTCACGCAGACACAGGGAGAATGTGCAAACTTCACACAGACAGTTGCCCAAGGGTGGAATTGAACCTGGGTCCCTGGTGCTGTGAGGCAGCAGTGCTAACCACTGAGCCACTGTGCTGCCTTTTTTTTTCTAGCCAGGCAACAAAAGGAAGCCATTAAAAGAAGATCAACAATCTTACACATTCGGTAAAGCTAAATGCCACCATCATCTCTCTGCTCCTTCACTATAACACAGCCAATATTCACTCTAACTCTGCTACTGCATATGTATCTTACCAAGGCTAATGAACCACAACTCTCAGGATTGTATGTATCATGTCCACTCAACAGCATTATCTATCTCATCCTCTCAAACTACTAACCATTCCTGCCCTCTGCATTCCCTACTCACTCAATGGAGATATGTTATAATCTCTGCTGCTCTTCCATCCATTCCCACCATACTCAGACCTTTTATCTCATTGCTGGAAACATTGGCACAATGCCCAGATAGCTGTCTTAACAGCACCTTGATTATCCCGCATAGCAGCCTCTATCTAAGCCGTAAAATGACAGCTTGATTTCTTAGTGTTCAAAGAGCCATTAGAAGCATGTATTCATGTGTACAAAAAAGCATCCCAAGTAGATGTAAGAGATGCATGTGTGTCTCTGCGCAAAGCCACTTGGTAGAAATATGTAAATAATGAGTGTCCCTGAGCTCCAAAATAATGTGTTAAAGGGCTGGAGTGTGTTTGATTTTGTTCAAGAGCAGAATGTACCATTGCCAAGTTTACAAATAGCACTTAATATAGGTTGGAAGGTAGGTGGTGAGGATGACCCACAATTTTCAGAAAGGTATAAACAGGTTATGTAAGTGGATAAAAACTTGGCAGATGAAATATAATGTGGGAAAATATGAGGTTATGCACTTTGGCAGGAACAACAGAGGAGCTGTACATTATTTATCTAGGGAGAGACTGCAGAAAGCTGTGGAACTGAGAGGGTTCCATTCAGCAGACAATAATGTCTTGCTAAAACTATGCAATGCACCACACCTAGAACATAGTAAACAGTTTTGGACTATTATCTAAAGAAAGAGATACTGGCTTTGGAGGTAATCCAGAAAAGTTTCACTAGGTTGATCCTGGGTATGGATGGATTGTTTCATGAGGAAAAAGTTGAGTAGGTTGGGCCTGTACTCATTGGAGTTTAGAAGAATGAGAGGCGACCTTATTGATAGGAGTAAGATTTTTGATGAGATATGGTATTTGAAGGTACGTTCACTGATCCTGAAATCTCATGAGAGCTTTTAAGTTAGTGCGGTCAGCTCCCCCCAGCCAGACAACTGCTATTGAATGACATGGTTGGCTGGTTTCATTGCTTTCTCAGAGTTTATCTCGAAGGCCCCCTGGCCTGCTGTGGCAGATCACACCTTTCCACCTCTCTACCTTTCACCTTTGACCTCGACCACGCAGTCATCATGTTGCCCACTCATGGTGCATTGGGAATGAAGATCCCTTGCATCCATCGTTTTCAGGAACTTGCAGCCATAGAGTAGGATGTCCCCTCCTCTGTAGTACTGGCTGAAGGATATATACCCTGAGAATTTTTGGAAGCACAATCTAAGTTTGTATACTGTTTCTGGAAAACCTCAAAAGCAGACATTTCCAAGTTGATATAAACAGACCTTTACCCCTCATTTGTATGTGTGGAGGAAGGTACTAGCATTTACAGTGGGAAACAACAAACTGTGGAAATTGGAATTTTGTTGCACTCATTTATGTTGTAAATGAAGTAGAAGTACATGGTATGACTTAAAACTGGCCTTGGCGCGGATAGGTGGAGTGGTTCATTGACTAGCAGGTGGAGAAAGGGAGATGTGGCTGAAAGCTAGCATGAAGCATTATTGAACAAATGCAATTTTTTGGCTCTAAATTTCTGAATGAGGATTTACTTGCTCCTTTATGGCAATGTTTAATACTGTACCTTGAAAGGTGAATTTCCAACCATTTCTTCCTGTTGAAAACTATATTCTAACAATTGGTGATAATTCTCCCAATTAATTTTTCAATGCTTTGACTTGACCACCAAGTGATTTTAACAATCACTTCATTTGGCTGTAGCATGGAAACTCGGAGAAAGCTGATCTTAGCTGGTAGATAAGTCCACTTTTCCATGCATTGCAACATATAATATAATGTTTTATTTCTTCACTTCTAGACAGGTGTAATAGTATTTTTTTAGGATCCAGCATTGGAAATATATGGTCATCAGAGTATTTCAGCATCTTCTATTGTAGTAGTTCTTGTTCAAATGCAACAGGATCTGGACAATATCCAGGCTTGAGCTGACAAGTGGCAAGGGACTTTCACGCCACACAAGTGCCAGGCTATGATCATCACCAATAAAAGACAATCTAACTACCGTCCCTTGACATCCGATGGTATTACCATCACTGAATCTCCCACTGTCAATATCCTGGGTGTTATTATTGACCAGAGACTCGTCACATAAACACAGTGGCTACAAGAGCAGGCCAGAAGCTCGAAATATTGCAGTGAGTAACTCACCTTCTGAGTCCTCAAATCCTGTCCGCCATCTACAGGGCACAAGTCAGGACTGTGATAGAGTACTCCCCACTTGCCTGGATGAGTGCAGCCCCAACAGTACTCAAGAAGCTTGACACTATCCAGGACAAAGCAGCCTGCTTGATTGGCACTACATCCACAAGCATCCTCCCCCTCCACCACCGACTCTCAGTAGCAGCAGTGCGTACTATATACAAGATGCATTACAGAAATTCACCAAAGATCCTCAGACAGCACCTTCCAAACCCACAACCACTTCCATCTAGAAGGACAAGGGCAGCAAATATAAGGGAACACCACCACCTGCAAGTTCCCGTCCAAGTCACTCACCATTCTGACTTGGAAATATATTGCTGTTCCTTCACTGTCGCTGGGTCAAAATCCTGGAATTCCCTCCCTAATGGCACTGTTGATCAACCTACAGCAGGTGGACTGCAGCAGCTCAAGAAGGCAGCTCACCACTACCTTCTCAAGGGCAACTCGGGATGGGCAAGAAATGCTGGCCAGCCAGCGACACCCACATCCCACAAATGAATTTAAAAAATACTGAGCCACACATCTCTCCATTTTCTTTAAACTGACAAACCTTACCATCTTTAGGTTTGAAAACATGATGTTGATAAGGCAACTATATAATTAAACTATTCCTTTGTGAAACTGAAAACATTGTTTGAGCACTTTCTGCTCAGTAATTCACAAAATATAAATGATGAAAAATTGAAATTAACAAACCATAAGTTAGTTCTTGCAAATAATGTGTAAACTGTTCCCATATAAAATATGTACAAAACATTTACAGAACTTGAGTGCAATATTACTTTAATAGAACCCAAAATACATCACAAATGTAAAAATTGTAAGCCTGTTCATGTATTGTCTGAAAGAGAATCCTATTTGGCCCAATTTGCTTGGTATTATTTTTCCCTGGTTAATTTAATAAATAATATTGCCTCAAACAAGTTTAAAATATCCATACGTACATTAATTTGCATCACTGAAAGAGACCCTATTCCAGAACCTCACTGATAGTTTATACTATTAAAGCCTGAAATGTAACCTTATTTAGTTGCATTAGTTAACTGTCTTGTAATAACTGGGAGAGAATAGGTTGTTTTCTTTAAACAGCAAATCACTGTTTTACAAAGCAGACTTTGTATGTAGCAGCATGACCCAGAAATAACTGTTTACAATATTTACAGGCAATGTAGTTATCCATCATTCCTTTTGACCAAACTTAGTGAGTTTAAAATAAATAACTGTGGCCCATTTTGAAATAGCTGGAGGAACTGGTTACGATTTTTACTACTAATGATGCAAGTAGGAATTTCGAGATGAACAGATTAAAGCTTAATTTTATAAATATTTGTTGATGACTTAGTGTGAAAATCATAACTGTAGGCTAGGTTGCTGCATATAAAGAAGTTATTTTAACGTGACATTAATGTTCAGAACGGAGAAACATTGTTTTTTCTGTGATTTCTTCTCCATATTTTTATTAGTGAAACTAATTTATTGTGAAAAGGACATTTAGCTGTAATGCAACCTGCTGCATTTTTGTCACAGCCAATGATTGTCCACTGAATTAAGCTACCAATGTAAAGAATGCCATGACGTAATGCAGATTGATAGAAAGTCATCGGATGTAGCATTAGTTAGCAGTTTGTAGAGAAAAGTATGGTTATCCACTCAATTCATACTGTATTGTCACAGATAAAATAGTTAAAATATTGATTTATTGAAGTATTCTTTAACATTCACTTGAATGAATAGTTATTTATGTTGTACTAAGTTGAATATTATGAACAAAAATACAGAAGTTGCTGGAACAGCTCAGCAGGTCTGGCAGCATCTGTGAAGAAAAATCAGAGTTAATGTGTCGGGTCTGGTGACCTGAAACAGTAACTCTGATTTTTCTTCACAGATGTTGCCCGACCTGCTGAGCTGTTTCAGCAACTTCTGTTTTTGTTCCTGATTTACAGCATCTGCAGTTCTTTCAGTTTTTATTTGAATATTATGAAATTATTTTGAGAGCCGTGCTTGTGTGTGCATATAAAGCAGGACAAAATTTCATTGTAAAAGGGGTCTCGCGTATATCGTGCAATAGATTCTTCAATATTTCAACAACGTGCACTATTGTTTTATGACCAGTTCAGAACATTTTATTGAGGTAGTTTCCCATTGCAGCAAAGTAAATACACCAATGGAAATGTACAAAAATTGACCTGTGTAATGTAGGCATAATCCATTTAGTAATTTGGCCTGTTCACGCCAAGGTTATTTTTGTAAGTCATTATTTTTCTGGCTAACTTGGTACCTCTGATGGGTGTGGCATTTCCTCAGTTGTTTTGCCACTGCTGTTGAATTGTAGCTACTGGTTTCCAAGCACTAAATTGGAACAAGGAATGATCCTTGGGTCTGAAGATTGAAGCCTGAGGAATGCACTAAATTGGTCATGGGCCTCACCTAAATAATCATATTGTGCTGTTGCTACCTGCCTCATCTTGACAGGAGGTCCAACCATGTAGAGAAGCAAATTCCAAGCAGCAAGCTGATAAGGTCCTCTGGTAAATTTGGCAGTAGGGGCAGGGGATGGCTAATTGTGAACCAGTGGTGACCCAAAGAAGTCCTGCAGAACCAAGAAAAGTGCTATTTAAAGGCCTTATTAATGATATTGTAGGTAATGAACTCTCCAGTTCATTCAGTCATGTAATATGAAAGAGATCTTCTATTATCATCAAAAAGTAAATGTAATTTTTCCCTTTGTTTGGAAAACCAGGCGCTTTTAAGAAAAAATAATTGCATGAGACTTAAGCATTAACGAATAAAAGTAAATGCATCCATAAGCTAAATGTTAATTTATTTTCTGTTGTTGAAATTTGTCTCAGATTTCAATTTGTTGATATTTTTGTATGTGACATATTATAGACTATGTAATTGAATGAAACAGAGCAATACCTTTATCTGTTGTAGTTAAACACTTTTGTTTAGTGTATTGGGTGAAAGACTGTTTAAATGCACGTCCATTTTTTATTTAAAAATATTATATAACATTATTTCTAGCACATGTTGCTTGACTGAACTGTAAAATATTAACAATAATTAAGTTATTAAAATATTATGCAGCATTTAAGACTAACTAAAGATGCTTTGGGAAGATTTATAAGGTAATAAGTAATGGTTCATGGACTTCAGCAAAAAAACCTGGAAAACATTGTGCATCATGCCATTTTGATAGCAGTTCACAAGGAAAATAATTTCATAACTGAAATACCTAACTGCAGCCTGCATGCTGAATTTGTGGCAGAAAATGCAAAGAATTTTTCTTTTCCTCTTTCTTGTCATGCCACAGTGGGGTGCAAATTGTATTTTCCACCTACAATCTGTGACTTAACCCTTGCACATTAGTATCTTCAAGGCAGAATCAAGACAGATTCAGGCTGCCCCACCTGGGAGTGAGATAACTGTCAGAGCTGAAACCACGTTTTGTCAGCATTAATAACCAGTAATTGACACCTCAATCTTACTGCCCTTGTTTAGCCTAGGATGTATTTCATTAAAATAATGACTATCAGTCAGCCTTCGTTTAACCGATTTTTTTTCAGTCTGAGTCATTGACAGTCTTCTTCAACTGTGCACCAACACAGAATCACTCGCCTTGAATTTCTTCCCATTTCGGATCTGTACCATTGATTACTTATTGACATTGACAGAATAAGAATTGCGTTTGGATTATTAGTGAACTGCAGTCAATTATGTCAGAAGTGCTTTGCACATTACAATTCAATGGTAACTTGACAAAATTTGGACAAATCAGATAATTTGGATCACTACCTCAGAGAGAGAGAGAGAACTTGCAGGGCTATAGGGGAGTGGGACCAGCTGAGTTTCTTATACAGAGAGGCAAAATGGACATGATTTAACATAAACTCCATATTTTAAGAAATGGTGGGTTTTGCATTAATATCTAAATATGTAGCAGCACAGGGCAGTGAGTAGTAATTTCTTGCTTGTGATTTTGCAGGATTAATCTTAACATTACTGCTGAGCAAAAATATAGATAATACTGAATCAGCAGTAGTTCATTTCACACCTCACCCGATTTAATTGCTTCTGATTTGCTATCACCCATTCTTTGCCCAGTGATTTTAAAAAAAATTAAAATTAGACCTAATATCGAAAGGTTGGTGGTACTGTCAGCAGTAAGCGTTGAGTGAAAAGCAAGCCATTTTCATGTGTAACGACACAACTGAAAGAACCAATTTGTCATGCACCAATCTTGAGTTCTTGCTAGAAGCTGGCTAAAGTGTGGCTTTAGCACAGATCTGGGAGCAACACACCTGTGTCCCTTTTATGGGTGGATGATGCATGGACCATGGAAACTATATGGGCAATTTTCTGGCTTTGTGCTCGCAACAGGGAGTCTCACCGCAGGGAGCACATATCATATTTTTGGGCACAGGCTGCGTACAATTTTCCAACCTTTTAAATTAATGGTCGGAAATCACGTGATGTACGTGCAATTTATGATCTGCATTCAGAGGCAAGGAAGCACAAAGCCAGAAAATTACCCATTCTGTACCTAATTTTAAAAAGTAGGCAAGAGGTTGTAGTATATTAGCAGAACTTTTAGTTCAGGCTCTTAGTATCAATGTGTAAAAACTTTTATAAAAATACATTTTTTTTTAAATTTCTCCAGTATAGCAAATGTATGTTCTCATTCATTCTATCTTGAAACATACTTTAGGATTAAAATACAACATTATCTCAAACCTGCATTAACACAATTGAGGAAAAGTAATTTCATCTATATTAACCTGTGTTTGGAAAATGTGGCGACTAAGAATTCAGTATATAATATTTTCAAAACATGTGAAAACATATTTATGTAATTATTCTGAATATTATGACTTTGCAGAATTCTGCAATTTGTCAGGTCACTGTGAATCTTAATTTCAGTTTTATTCCTTGTCTTATTTCCTTATTGGGTTTTACAAATCCATTTTGGTGATCTGTGAATTCTCAATAAACAAGTAACATATTTTAGAAGACTGGAACAAAGCTTTTTCAGGCAATTATCCTGAAATGTCACCCATTGTGTGAAACAATAATGAGCTATAACAGACTAATTCTTATTTATGTGAAGGAGTTACTTCTTTATAACCTATATGTCACAATAACAAGCAGCATATTGTAGTATAACAATGATGGGTAGAAATAACACCAATAAAGCATTTATGTTGTATCAGAACTTAGTGGAATTTAGCTAATCCAATATGGCAATGGCCAGATTCCGATTTTGTTGATACAGATTAGTTTTATGTTTTTCCATCCAGTGACCTTAGTACACATTCAGGCCAGCCTGATGTAAAAGCAATAATTTTCATTTGGTTTTATATTTGACAAGGTTTGGCTCAGTTTGGATCAAATCTAATTGAGACACTAATTTGAGGCTGTTCACTCATCCTTAGAAATATGCAATTAAAGTGGGTCAACTGTGATTATGCCTAAACTGGTTGTAACCTTAGGTTTTCTGCAGCTAAAATCGAGTCAAATTAATCGTAGTGGTTTATATGTGTAGTAGACCAGTGACTTCTGACCATGTCTATGCACCAAGCCTCTAAGTAACTTGAAAGTGTCCCTATGTGATTCGAACTGTTCATTCAGAAAGTGCCACTGCGCTTTCTATTGCAGGCTCTAATTGCTGTTATAAAGTGTCTGCATTTGATATTAATTATTCCATTTAAAGAAATTCTAGGGAATATATATATAACCACCAGAGAATGACCTTGGAAAGAGAAAGGGGATGTTAGAGAGAGATCGAGAACACTGCATCTTAAAATGAAATGGAGTGATTTGAATCAGTGAGGACACTAAAGATTTATTGGCTGTGGCAAACGAAACACAAATCTTCACTCTTGTGGTTACTGACTGTGACATCATACTCAGTATGAGAAAGGAAAATTACTTAATGGAGGATAATGGTTTTAGAAAGGGAGAGCAAAAAAAAATCAAGTGACGACCCATACTTAAATGTTTGGATGGGATTGAATTACATTTTCTGTGCCTTAATCCAGATGCACAAGTTGTCTTTGCGTACCTTGACACAATGGTGTTTGAATTGAATTTGACAGCATGTAGATTTAAAACCAAAGTTGGAAAAAGGTTATAATTTTTTGTAATTCAGAAACTGAAAGCAATGATGATATAGTTTACAGATTTCTTGATTTTCTTTCTATTTTTAAGTTGTAATAAGGTGTAGTAATACATGATATTGGTGGAGCAACATACAAGAAGCAAATGACTGAAAAGCTATGGCACAAATGAAAATAATTTTCCCTTCTTTGTTTCAATTCAAGTCAGCAGCTGACAATCTGATAATGGCAATAGAACAGACTAGTTCTACTGATATAGGGGGTGAGGGCTGAAGTGTGGGAGATGGGTCAGACCCAGCTGAGGGCTCTGTCAACTATGGTGCCGAGGAATCCTCAGTTGCAGAAGAAGGTTTATTTTTTATTCTTTATTTGACCTGTTTGTTTCCATGTTTGTACATTCATTTGGATAAAATTAAGAAATGTGAAGTGAGATAAGTTTCAGTTGTTTTAGGGCAGATTTTTGAATGTGTATTTTCTTAAGTGCATTTCCAGACTTGCCACTTTATGTTTTATCATTCTATCATTAGATGTGAATGTCACCAGCAAGGCAAGTATTTGTTGCCCATTTCTAATTAACCTTGAACTGAGTGGCTTACCCAACCATTTCGGGGGCAGTTAGACGTTAACCACGTTGCTGAAGGTCTACAGTCAGTAAAGAACTTTAGTAAATCAGTTGAATTTTTACAACAGTTGATAATAGTAGCACAATTATTATTGCTAAGATTAACTTTCAATTCCAGATTTATTAATTGAGTTTAAATTAATTGAGCTGTAGTGGTGCAATTTCAATCTGGACTCCCTAAATAACTAATCCATTGACATTAGCACAATGCCAATATCTCCCTCCACTGAATATATAGGTAATTGATTCTATAGTGCATAGTTGGTGAGTAGGCATGGAGGATAGAGTTGAAACAGAGGGAACACTGAGGTAATGAAAGAAGCATAGTGGAAATGGAAGGTGAAAATGTAAGAACTTTTAAAGATACCTTTCAAAAAAATCCTGAGTTCTGATGCCTGGACATTTATGGCACCTCTGAGAGGCCATGAACTATGTGTCATTGATAAGCAGGCTCAACTCCAGAACATTTGCAGGGAGGGTTGAGAGATAAGAAGTTTTCGAGAAGATTTGTAGCTCAGGTTGTGGTTGAGAGATACATAATCCCACAATGGAACTGGCCAGGTCAGGACAAGAAGGTGCAACTCTCAACCCACCCATTATCCCAAACTGGTGATAATTGTTGGAATTGTTGCAATCCCAGAGCTGGGTCCCACGCACCATTCCAAATGCTTCCTGAATTTGTGAAAGTCAAACTGTCAATTTCAACTGAAACTTCATCCCATCTTCTAATACATTAATAATACTATGAGTGATCACCGTTTAAAGTATGCTGTCTAATGTGAAGTACATAGCAAAATTTGAATTCTCTACCTTGAGCAAATAATTGCAAATTTTTTCAAACCAAAATGCAAGAGGTTTGACCACAGTCACTGAGAAAAAGGTATATGGCATGTTATTATTACATATAGGAAAGAAACTATATTGAAATAATAAGCATATGCCCTATTTAAATAGATTTGCAGATGTAAGTTGGCCAATCTCATGATTTCTGTCAAATCCTTGTCTAAAACACTTAGCATGGCATGTAAAGTGTTTTCTCTCAATTGGCCTTCTCTCTAATGTAACAATGCTGCTAATTTTCACATGGGAAACACACATTACAAGGTATGATAATTTGTCATAATTATGCTCCATTAAATATTACTGATGCTTTTATAGTGCATTTACATGATTATAATATTCATGAGTAATATCAGTTGCATTTAATTGAAGTGAAGAGTTAGGAGGTGATTAAAATATCTAAGTTTTTTTTAATAGTTTGTCAGTTCCCTGTTTCTCAGACATTTATCCTGGAAACATTAGGGATTATTTAAAAAGATTGAGAATGGAGTTATCTGATTGGATTTCAACTGTAAATTTTATTTCCTGTGTGTTTTGTGATTCCTTTAAAGATTGACTACTGAGAGTCTATACATCTCAAAGTGTCAGCCTGTAATTAGCACTGATAATGACCAAATCACTCATCTCCACTGAAATATTGTGTGATTACTGACAAACGATTCAGTTTGAATTTTCCAAAATCCCAACCTCAGCAGTGTTATAAATTAATCTTCAGCACTCATGTATTGATTTTTAATAATGTTCGGATCATTGTGGTATGATTGTCAATAAAAACTACGGCAGACTGAAAGAAGGTGCCATTCTTGTTTAAGTTAGCAATGGGACATTCTGTTTTGTCATTATTAACTGAGGCTTAACCAGTGACATATATAACATAGCTTGTCTAATGACTAAAATGACAATACCATGGACTCCAATGAGTTAAGCTTGTTTTTTCTTCCCCAATATTTATTTTGACCTCATACCTGTAATATTATTTTATGCGAGTTTACATTTTGAGCATTTATAGATTTTTAATATTTTTGCTCACTGAATAACCTGTACCAAGAAATTAGCTTGGATTTCTAAGGTGAAGGACTGATTTTCAGTGATTGTAAATCTAAAATCTATGTTAATCTCAATGCATAATGTATCATTTATCAATGATACAGATTAGTTGATAAAGGGGCCAGCAACATTTTCCATTTTACAAGCAGTTCTGCAAATTTCATGGTGGGTTTTTGTTAAGCATTTATGCAGAATGCATTGAGATGGTATTCAGAATATAGCTTCCAGAACTTAACAAAAAGAGTCGGGTATTTGAATACGTCTAAGTGAGCATCAGACAGTTCTCTAATGCAGGCGTGTAATAATGCAATGGAACATTTAGTCAGATAGTTGCGTTGTTCCAATTTCTTGTACCACAGCCAACCTATGTCTGAATCTCATCATTGTTGAAAGAACCATCTGAAATTGTTTCATTATGTCAAATTGAGAAAGAACTGTTAAAGACAAAGTGCTTTTATAACTGGTATACACAGACTTCACTGATAAACTAGGGAAAAGAGACATTTTCTTGGAATTGTAAATGTACAGATGCCATTTTCTGAGTTTAAGGAATTAATAGCACAATTGAATGATAATGATGTTCTTACATGGGAGTTTTAACTTCTTACGCTTATATTTTACTGTAGTAAAGTCACCCGGCAATCACAATTGATTGCAACTTTAAATTCCCAAGCTGTTTGTACAGTAGTACTACATAAATTGAATTAATTTCCAAACTTCAGATGGTATTGTAAGCTATCAGAGCAGATTTGGTTTACTGATACCAAAATTTTGTTTCAAATACAATCAGTTTATATCCACCCATGAACAGAAATGCCGCTCTCTTCCTCTTAATTCTAAATCTGTCATCACAAGTCTTTGTGTGGCTGCTCCAATGTTTATGCCAATGTTGTGCAATACGTGAAAATCAAAATTCGAACTGTAGCTCTTGATTGACTGGGCTATTGAAGAATAACATTTGAATACAATGCTGATTTTTCCTGATAGGTAACTCAGTAAAGCAATTGGACTCTATCAGGATTATAAATGAAGGATTCTGGTCCTAAACTAAACTGGCAAATGTAGGTACAGGAAAAGGCCATTCAGCCATTTCAGCCCATCCCACCTTTCAGTGAGATCATGACTGATCTGTGACCCAACTCCACACATTCAACTTTGCCACATATCTTAATATCTTGGGATAACAAGAGTATATGGAGAGTTACACAGCGATGGAATGTTTTGTAAATAGATTATTGTTTGTTTGAGTCTTTGTCTAAAACCTCAGGGGAGCTTCTACAGACCAGAAGACATTCAACACGACTGGATATAACCTTTTTGGGTTTGAAGGTGGAGGGGTCTGTAAAACCCTCTGGGTTGTAATGCTGGCACCTACTCTCCATCATGTCTGTAATTTTACAGTTGGGTGGCCTACCTGCCCTTTCTAATTTATGGCAACTTCTGTGTTTAAAACTGAACCTGCTGGTCTCTGACCTGCGATCGGGAGAGACTCATGCCACGTAGGAAGCCTGGCAGCTTTAGCCATACAAACAAGTGTTGGGAAAGTTGTGGTGTCACTGGGGATGGAGGGTGGGGGTGGGGGGTCCTCATTCAGAGTCGCCTTTCACCACACTGACACACCCAAACTGATATACACACACACACACCCACACTCGACACTCACACTGTAATCCTTGCCTCTCTTCACCTGTCTTTCCCAGGTCTCCTGCAAACAGGTCCCTCAAACAGCCTTACCAGGGCATGTGAGACTGGCCCCAGCAACACCCTGAACTTGCCTCTTAAACGTGGGCTCCTCTTCCTCAGGCTAGTTGTAGTCCCAGCAGTGGTCACTGCTCCCAGCTAGGGTTGCTGGAACTACAGCACTGCTGGCTATCTGATGATATTGAGATGGGGCAGAAGTCTCACCTCAAACAAATTACCGCTGTCCCCCAACCTTACAACCATCAGCAATGTAGTGGATCATCCACCAGTCTTTTAGCCAGTCAGGGGTCAGGCTAAAGCATCCCATAAATTGCTCTCCCGTATTCTATGTAATGTATATAATGTATCATACAGTATCTGAAAGCAGAGCAAAAATGACAAACAGCCTTCCATGATTGAGTCCTTTAACCTCTATCTATAATTCCACTCGAGGCGCAAAAGGCGCTTGCAGCTTTCTACAATTATAAAAGTCACATCTGAAACCCAATTTTGGATGAACGGTGAGCTCCAGCTTGTGAAGCACCCTCAGTTCTTCACTCCAAAACTGATGAACACGAATTTCTATCTGTCTGTCTACTAAAATGAGTGGAAGAGGGTAAAAGTGACTATATTTTTAACACAATGCTACTGTATAAATTATTTTTATGTAGCTAATAAAAGCAGGAACCATCGACATTTACACTGTATCATTGTCAGCAGTGCAAATGAAAATATAACAAACATTGCTGGGGTCATTGCAGTCTTCATTGGCAGCTTCAGAGAGGTCATATCTCTTTGCTTCCGATGTCACATGTTCTACTCATCCTCCTAACAGAGGTTTTCCTTTGTTAGTCCAGCTCCCACATTGCTCCTCACACTATACATTGAGCTAGTAGACTCAGTCCTCATTTTACCACAGTGAACTGGCTGCTTCTGGGGCATTTTAAGCAAATGACTTTACAAATCTGTTATTGGAGAGATTTGTGGGATATTTAGGGAATATTGCGCCACAACAAAACACTTAGTTAAGTTGTTAGTGTTTAGAAATGACATGATTGTTGTTTATTTCCAAGCTGGAATTATTTTCATTATGTTCCCCTTAAACATTTATGCTGTTGAATTCATAGCTGAGCAATTGTTTACCCCAATATCAAGCAGATATGTCTTTTCTTAAACAAAATCTTATTTATATTTCAGCTTGACAGGAATCTCCAACTGTAGAATAGTTTATTAAAATCTGGATAGGTTAAGAGTCAGAGCTTTGTTCTGGTTTAACCATTAATCTGGATAAGTCTGAACACAAGTCTTTGCTTGTTAACCGACAGCACTTTTATTTTTCTTCGACCTGAATGAATTTAGTGTGAATTCATGGTTTTAATCTTCTATCAAGGTTTCCCCTGCGATCTATTGTAGCATTTTTGTATATCATATTCTGTTGACCAATATTATACTCTGAAAGTGAAGGAAAAGATAACGCAACATGAAATGCATGCTGCGCTGTGGCAGTCTGTGCTTTGTTTTAAGATGCCTTGTAATGATGATGAGGACATTGATGATGAGGAGGGCATCCCAATTATTGGACACCAGCCATCAGCCTTAGAGAATGTGTTTAATGAACCCCTGCTTGACAGCCCAGGGTGAACTTCCGCCTCCTATCAGGAGAAGTGAAAAGATGACACTGTAGAAGGAAGTGAACTACAAATCCACTTGCAAACATGAATTCAGAATAGGTTTTGTCTTCTGGAGCTGAATAGAGTGGGTTTTGCTCCATTGCCAACGGCCTATCAACAAAACTCGACTGTTTCAAAACAAAATGTATGCTCTAAGGCAGCTGCACAACTGGATAGCTGCTCTTTGGCAGATAGCCTGATGTTTCTCTTTTAATGAATGTGCGTGATAACTGTATAAAGTCTCTGCCCCCCTCCCCCCCCAAACACGTGCACACTTATCCCCACATGTATTATCTAAACTGAGTGCACACTGGTGAATAGTAGAATATCCAAATTATTTTGCACATATTTTATTAGGCTTTTCCCAGGAAATGAACTAGTCATTACCTGTTTGTATGTACTATATTTAGTCGTACTGTACATGCATTTATTTACTATGTATGTATTGAAAGAATATGGTAATTTTAACATTTTCACATTGCAGTAACACTCTGAAAGTTATGCTACTGTGTTGCCACTGGCAGCTCTTAATTAGCTTCATCTGCAAGAGGAAATGAGACTGACATTGTTATCTAGGCCCTTAGATTGGAGTTGAATCTAGTTTCATCTTCAATTTTTTTTCCTTTGACCCTTGTTTCATCTGACAGTATACCCAGAGAAAATTAATGTCATCTTTCTTTCCACCTCTGCTGCAGATTTTAGGAATTGAATTTCCATTGTTATTTGTATTCATAATTTATGTTATTAATTTTCAGGATAAAATGTTTATTTTTGTTTTAAATTTGTAGTCATACAGATGAAGTTGAATCATATTTTATGCCTCACTGATGTGTTTTTCTTCACTTAATGAGGGGTGGTGCATTGGTAAAATAGTCAATATACATTTCAAGTACAGCTTTCTCACTTACACTGCTTCGTATTTTTATGAAGTATTAATAAATCAATTTAAGATTATTAATATATGATCCATGTGCAAACTGAATTTTTTTTAATCATTAAAAATGCACGTTTGTACTTGTTGATATTTTTTGAAACTTGAGGCTTTTAGCTAAGCTTCAAATCACCATTGATATATTGTAGATAGTTTCAAAAATGAAAGCAGCTTTGGGTGAGCACGTACAATTGTGACAGATTGCAAAATGGAAGAATGCATACTGTTTTTGTTTCCATATGTAGTTAGAGCATCTGAGACCACCAGAGCATTCAGTAATATTGCAGATAGAGTGCCCATTGATGTTCGTACATTGGTACATTGTGATTGGATGAATCATGTGTAGTTTCATGTTTGTATGTTTCTGATTTACTGGGCTTGGTGGTAAGATTCTCCTCATTCGGTGTGGCAGATTTGTGGTGACAGACAGGGAAGGAATGTTAGGTGTACCATTTGTACTCTTATTGTTTCTGCTTCTTCAGAGATGATCCTTTTCCAATGAGGGTTACTAAGGCTGTTGATGAAAGCAAGAGGACGCAGCATGACTCGGGGCGGGGGGAGAAAAAAACGCCTGTTTAAGAATTTTGCCCAGAAATGTGTGAAGCAAGTGTCAGATTTACATGTGAAAAGTAAAAATCAAATCCTGAATTTCTGTTAGCCCACTTCTTGCTGAACGTTCCCACCAGAATTTTAAAATAGCACAGATTTCTGCTTGAACCTTCTTCTAAAGACTTTTGTGATTGTTACAGCAAGAGATCAGGCTAACTTTGTGGAATTGCAGAACTTAATGTTTCCTACACCAGCACTAATTAGATAGAGGAAGAGAGGGGCCCCACAGTCATTTATTTCCATTTGTTTATATGAAGATCTGTTCCTTTTGAATTTTTCAGTGTCAGCAAAGTAGACAATGCTGCAATGATTTAAAAACTTTTTGCAAATATTGTAAATTCACCATATGTGGAATTGCAAGGGGCCTGCCTAAAAAGGCACCTGTGCAACCTGATTTTTTTTTTCTTTATTCATTCATGGGATGAGGGTGTCGCTGGCTAGGCTGCATTTATTGCCCATTTCCAAATGCCCACAGGGCAGTTATGAGTTAGCCAGATTGCTGTGGGTCTGGAGTCACATGTAGGCCAGACCAGGTAAGGATGGCTGGTTCCTTCCCTAAAGGACATTAGTGAACCAGATGGGTTTTTCCCAACAATCAACAATGGATTCACAGTCATCGTTAGATTCTTGATTCCAGATATTTTATTGAATTCAAATTCCACCATCTGACATGGGGGGATTTGAACCTGGGTCCCCAGAACATTATCCGTGTCCCTGGATTAACAGTCCAGCAATAATTCCACTAGATCATTGCCTCCCCCCATATTGCCAACAAATATGCTCTCTATCAAAAATAAATTGCAATCAAGTGATTCAGTAAACATTAAAAGAGTGAGATAACAAGGTGTGGAGCTGGATGAACACAGCAGGCCAAGCAGCATCAGAGGAGCAGGAAAGCTGACATTTCGGGTCTGGACCCTTCTTCAAACCCAAAATGTCAGCTTTCTTCTGCTCTGATGCTGCTTGGCCTGCTGTGCTCATCCAGCTCTACGCCTTGTTATCTCAGATTCTCCAGCATCGGCAGTTCCTACTATCTCTGAATCAGTAAAAGAGTGGTTATTTTTCAGTTTATTCACATTTTACAATGACCTGACCTTTTACAGAAAAAGATATCAAAAAATGTTGGAGTTGGCTCTGAAAAAGGTCAAAACATTGCTTCCATATATTCACGCAGCAGTGAAAGCAGCTGAAATATCTCTGGGGTTTTACTCACTTCAGCTAGGAGACAGGCAGGTGAGTGGAAAGGTATTCATTGGACACTTGGTCATTGGCTTCCTTGGGCTCCTCAGTTGAAGAACGTATCAGATCAGTGATTGCACGTCGCACAGAGGGACTGACGGGTGAGGCACTGCCATGGTGTGCATTACTGTGCATGTCCCTGTTGACCTCCATCTGGAAAGTGAACAGAGACTCTTCATCAGGCTCATTGGCCTCACCTTGCTCTTCCTCCTTCTCAGTATCTCGAGCAGTCACAGCCTTTGCAACCCACTATGTCTGAAGCAGTTAGCCTTTGTTACTTCTGTCAACATCTTCCAAGCCTCCTCACTGTAAACATGACCCGTAGAAGAGTTGGGTTGTGCTCCTGCTTCTCCAAACCATGAGTTGGAACTTGGCCATGGCATTGCCGGGGTGGGTGGGGTTTCAAGAATGTCAGGTTGACACTTGAAGTTGGGTGTGACAGTTGTCTGGGATGCTTTCCTGATACACCCTTCAAAATGCTGAACGTCATGCAGATGGTTTTAGTAGCCTCCTACAGCGCGTGTAGTGTTTTCATATTCACAAAGCAACATGGCTTCTTGGGCTGTTCTCTCCCAAGAAGCTGCACCTTTTCAGCACTGTCCGTGCTGGCACAGACCATAGCATTGATGCATTCCTTGCTTCCCTTTCGACTGTTATTTCCTCATTCATTAAAGAACAATATGGTAAATAAAACAGTTGAACAGTTTGGTTTCATCCATAATTAAAAATGCCCCATGGTTCATATTCCACCAGGACTTGAATGAGATCATTTTGCAGCCAATTATCCTTCATTGCTGCTGTATCCACTGCACCCTCGTTGCTTACTGTGTGGGAGACAATTCCATGCCTTGTCTTGGGTTGGTCTAGCCATCCAGTGTTGCAGGTAAACTCCTTGTGGCCCAGCTTCTTCTCCAGGAAATCTCACTGTCTCTGTAGGATTGGCCTGGCGATCAGAGCATTCTCTTCAAGCTGCCTTGAACTACAGGAGCAGAGCTTCTTTGACATCTGTCTAGGCAATTGTTTTCATCCTCCTCCTTGCTGGAAAGAATGCCTGTTTGTCAAACTGTTCCAAGCCTTGTGCTCACTCATGGTCGAAAAACTTTTTAGCTTTGTCTGTTTTTCACTCTTGCTATATCAACATCAGTTTGAGTCTGATGAACAGCACTTTTAAACTCCTCTCAGATATAGCTGTATTTGAAGAGTTTTACAGAGAGATGTTTCAGTCAATTGATGGTTTACATGTGATTTTACACCATAGGGTGGCCTACCTGCACACTGGTGTGGTCATGTGACAAGTTTATGTGTTCAGGACTTATCATGAGTATCCTTCTGTTGGATTTTGTGACCTCTTGGCAGGAATGGTTGACAACCTCACTCAAGAGTATCCGATTTTGACTCATTGTGATTTCACTGTGTCAAGGTTTGACTTTCTGAGTGTCTAAATGTAGTGGACTTCCTTCTCTCCCCTTTATCTATGACCATCTCTAAAGGTAATAATCAGTTGCTTTCCTGCTACAGCCCCTGAGTATTTTCTCCACCTTGTTTTGAAATTATTTGAGGATGAAAAGAAAGTGTTAATTGCTTTGCTATTTTCAGCGAAAGATACCCTTTAACCTGTGCATGGATCAGCTAAGCAAATGTTATGCTATAGACCAGAATTTAGTGTAGCAGGGCATGTTTTAACAGTGACTGCCATTTATTAGAGGTGTCCTTGTCCCTCAAAATTGCTGCAAGTATGAACGGATAACACTGCAGTAAGGAAAGCTGGGAACACCTGAGAGCACAAGCTAACCCAGTGTTTGTTGTCAGCAGTGAAGGAACTGTGCTAACCATTCATTATATTCACACTCGTCCACAGACATCCTGTTAATATTGTTGCACTAAAATATGCAGTGATTTAACAATCTGTTTGGCGCAGTGCCCTCTACAGGAGATCTGGAACGTATGTGAACAGGATTAGCAACTGCAACATTTTCCTCACCGGTAGGATCACAAGCCTGTCCAAGAATTCTTCAGAGTCTGAACCAGGAAGCGTAATTCAGAATTATTAATTTAGTGTCAAATCAGGTGCAGAAAGCAAAGTGAGGAGAAAGAAATAAGGTATTAAAAGAGAGTGACAAAAGAGAAGAGAAAAGGTAAATAAAATGTAATTGCTTCTTTTTTAAAAGTCTCCAACTATAACTAAAATCTGAAGGAATGAGATCCTACATTCTTAGAAAATCACTTTTCCATGCTAGAGAGGTTTTTGACAGTAATTAAGACGTACTCCACCATTAAAAACCTGGGAATATGCAAATAATTCATTACTTAAAATGTTTTTATTTACCCGTGGGACATGGATAATTTTGGCTGGGCAGCATTTATTGCCCATCCCTAGTTGCCCTTGAGAAGGTGGGGGGTGAGTGCCTTCTTGAACTGCTGCGGTCCATGCTGTGTAGTAGACTCTAAGACCCACACTGTCCTTAGGCAGGGAATTCCAGGATTTTGAGCCAGCGACGGTGGAGGAACGGTGATACATTTCCAAGTCAGGATGGTGAGGAACTCGCAGGTGGTGTTCCCATGTACATGATTCCCTTGATCTTCTAGATGGAGGTGGACATGGGTTTGGAAGGTGCTGAAGATCTTTGGTGAATTTCTGGAATGCATCTTGTAGACAGTACACACTGCTGCTACTGAACATTGGTGGCGGATAGAATGGATATTGATGTATGTGGTGCCCATGAAGTTGCAATGAGTTGCCTTGTCATGGATGGTGTCGAGCTTCTTGAGTGTTGTTAACCTGCACTCATCCAGGCAAGTGGGGAGTATTCCATCACACTCCTGCCTGACATCTGCCTTGTAGATGATGGACTGGCTTTGGGGTGTCAGGAGGTGAGTTACTTGCCATAGTATTTCTAGACTCTGACCTGTTGTTGTAGCCACTGTATTTATACGGCAAGTCCAGTTGAGTTTCTGGTCAATGATAACCCCCTAGGATATTGACAATGAGGGATCAGTTTAATAGGAATATATCACACAAGTGCTGCAGTGACATAGTGTTCCATGTGTTTCTGTGCCAAATAACTCCACTAAGTGCTGATATTGTACAGCTTCTGGAGGACAAATTCAATTTTCACCGCAATGTCCTGATTTTGCCTTTAACTGTATATGTCTGGTGACTGCAAGTGGCTGTCTAATTTACCATTAAATAACAGTGATTAGTCATAAAGTCATACAGTGTGGAAACAGACCCTTCAGCCCAACTCGTCCATGCTAACCAGGTTTCCTGAACTGAACTAGTCCCATTTGCCTGCATTTGGCCCATATCCTTCTAAACCTTTCCTATTCAAGTACTTGTCCACATAGGTTTGTGATTGTACTAGCCTCCACCACATCCTCTGGCAGCTCGTTCCATATATACGAGACTCTCTGCATGAGAAAGTTGCCCCTCAGGTCCCTTTTAAATCTTTCCTCTCTCTTAACTTAAACCTATGCCCTCTAGTTTTGGACTCCCCTACCCTGGGGAGAAGACCTTGGCTATTCACGTTATCTATGCCCCTCATCATTTTATAAACCTCTGTATGGTCATCTCTTGGCCTCCTATGCTCCAGGGGGAGAAAAGTCCCAGCTTATCCAGCCTCTCCTTATACCTCAGTCAGTTGACTATTTTGGCAGTCAACCCAGGTATATCGCGGAAAGATAAAAAATTATTGAAAACACATATTTCATACTAACACAATGAAACACATCCATATGATGGTTTTGTATAATTAAATGTTACATTATTGTTTTTACTGCACTTCAAACTCTGAAAATCTGAGAGTTTGAGTGGACCTCAATGTATACCCAGTCTCGGTAACATCCTTGTAAATCTTTTTTGCACTCTTTCCAGTTTAATAACATCCTTCCTATAGCAGAGCAACGAGAATTTCTGATCGAGACAACATTCTTTCAACATCAGAATGTATAACATAGATATGACTGAGAAAAATGGTGAAATAAACAGCATGGGTTCATAGTAAGATGATGTGTACAAGGAAAAGTAGACAGTGAGAAAGAAAACTTAGATTGAGAGATGATAAGAAAAGACTAAGTGAAAGTAAGAATTGTTTATTTTACAAATTCGACTTTTTTCTTTAAATGTCCGCGAGGTATTCCAATCCTGGTGGAATAAGACTTGGTTAATTTTCAGTTACAGGAAGCTGTTTTGCAAAAAAAAGTCATACCACTGAAAAAGTATTTTATTTTTGTTACTAATTAGTTGTCCAGAATATCTGGCAAGTTTATTTTGGATGTGCCACTCCATTGTGCCAATTTCATGACATTGAATATCTGTGCAAGATGGGGGCAGACTGAAATATCATTTTTTCTAGACCTACTGACAAGAGTGGCACAGATCAGATAGCAACTTTAGCACTTACTGGTGGATCTGCTGCTCTATCTGAATTTGTAGTACCATTTGCACATAAATAACAATGAGAGGCACCATCTTTATCGCAACAGATTCAGGTCTTTAATACAAGCTGTAAGAGTTGCTTCAGGGCACACGTGAAGACTGTAGTATGTTGTAATTGCAAGCATGTATCTAATTGCTACCTCTCATCTGTTGACCAAACGATTGCTCTTTCCACTCAAACTCCAAGATTTTCAGAGTTTGAAGTGTAGTAAAAACAATAATGTGACATTTAATTATACAAAAAACATTGTATGGATGTGTTTCTTTGTGTTAGTGCAAAATATGTGTTTTCAATTATTTTTTATCTTTCCGCGATATACATGGGTTGACTGCTAAAATAGTCAACTGATGAAAGAAAATAAATAAACCCTTTGTTTTTCCGTGACTCCTTCATCCCTAATTGCATGTCAGTGTTAATGTCTTCTGTTTCTTGAGCTTTGCATTTTGTTTAGGCTTTGGCTCATAAATAAAGATATATTTCATGTTTTGGTACATATTGAGGCCAAAACTCATAGGTTAGGAATGCATTTTAAATGGACAAGCTTGCTTCAAGATATGTAATTTTACTTAAGGAGTGGTTTATAGAAATGTATCAGCACTTAAAATGGTGAAATATGCCAAAATACAGGAATACTGCAATTTACAGCCCATTTTTTTGATAATGCACCCAAATCTCATCAAAGAACAGAGGAAAATGTGAAATATTTCTGATTATTTTGGCACAGTTAACACATTTTTAAGCCAGCTAGTTACAGTTGATATTATTTTGGCTGTTTGCTGACATAATTAGGATTAGAATTCAAATCAACATTTTTATACTTAAACTAACCTTACTGCATTGTTTCCTTTATGATGGTTTACTGCATCAAAATAGATTTTCGTGTTTGCTGGATGTTGTGTGTGTCAGTTTGAAGCGTAGAGACATGGGGGGAAAGCAGTGGAGATGCAGAATGCCTGTCCAGTGGTTTCAGCATGCTGCCTCTGCATAAAAATGTTCAAATGCCAGTAATGTGTCATGATTAATGTCTCCTACCTCATTTTTCAACAATGATCATGGTACACTACTAAACCCAAATGTGATGGGCATAAAGAGATATAAGGGAGATGCGTCAAGAATTCATTTAAAGGCCATAAAAAGATTGAATGAATGGTTTTAAGGCTTTTTATCAAGAAGCTAATAACAGATTTGAAGCTAATTGCACCACAGGCACTTTTCTTCCAAGGATTCCTTGGTAGGAATTTCCTTTTCAGCTTTTGGAAAAAGAGGATAGCCCACCTCCACTCTACAGCCTTTACTCGTCATATTTTTTAAAACCCCATCATCTTCAAAAGCTCCTTGTATGAGATCATTTTTGAACCTTTCCAGTAGAGTTTTAATTATTATTATGGCCCCATATGCTGCATCCCTTTAATTGTCCACGTGACTTAAAATTTCACTTACACACCATTTTACACACCCACTAGGAGATTTCTCTGAGTATTCATTAAAACCTGCACAAGGAATTGCACATAGCTATCCAAATGTATCATCTTCGGTAATTGCGTTCCTAGCCAGATTTTCATTAGCTTTTGACTGTTTAGAACCGGTTTTCACCCATATGTAAAAATTGGTTGATTATCTTTCACGGAAGGGCAAATATAAATTAAAAGAGTTGAGTGCTAATTTTAAATTATGTTCACTTCCCTAGATAAGGATGCAGACAAGTAAGATATATACCACATTGTTCTATTGAAAAAAAAACTGTCTCTTTCCAAAGGGAATAATATAAAAAGATATCTATGGCATCATGTGGCAATGGTTGTGCTGTTGAAATGAAAGGGGATATAATACTAGAATCTTTAAAATATTGTACAGAATACACCGGCTGACTAATTTTAGACGTATATTCATGGGATCTCAGGAGAAACCTATCTTTTGACTCAGTGGGATGATGTGAGCTGAAGCTATGTGCCAAATGAGTAATAAGAATGCAAAACAATGGAGTTGGGGAAAATTCAAAATGGAAAATAACCAATCTAGTGAGCTAGCTGATGCACTACCCATGAACTTTGCAGCATAAAATGGAAGACTCTTTTTCAAATAATCTATATTGGGATCTAAAGTATTAAAAAAAAAAGGTCAAGTATGAAATGTGCTGCAGTTCTGATAATGCCCTGTTTGTGTGAACAAGTTTTAACCCCACGGCCTTTTCACTCATATCTTGGTAGAAGCCAGCCCAGAACTGTCAGACTGAAATCCTCTTTCTCAGAAGAATGTGAAAGGGCTGAATAGAAAGTTGTTTAAAGTACTATGATTCCGAATTATGATGATCACTGATCACAGAACAGTAATACAGTCAAGAGCACGGATGGAGCCCTTTCAGTCCAACCAGTCCACGCTGACAATGTTCCCAAGCTAAACTAGTCCCACCTGCCTGATCTTGGCCTATATCCCTCCAAACATTTATGATTCGTGAACTTATCGAATTGTCTTTTAAACATTGTAACTTGTACCTGCGTCCACCACTTCTCTGGCAGTTCATTCCACACATGAACCACTCTGTGTAAAAAAAAAAGTTGCCCCTCATGTCCTTTTTAAATATTTCTTCTCTCACCTTAAAAATAAGCCCCCTAGTTTTGAACTTCCTCACCTTAGGAAAAAGACTCTTTCATTCACCTTATCTCTGTCCCTCATGGTTTTATAAATCTCCAAAAGCTCAACCTCCTATGCTCCAGTGAAAAAAGTCCCAGCCTTTCCAGTTCAATTTTATATCTTAAACCCTCCATTCCCAGGTTGATTCAGAACAGCAGAGGTGAAAAATGGAGGGCATATTTAATGTTAAGATTCAGGAACATTTTCAGAACACAATATACTTTACCAAGAATGATGTAATTCTGCCATTGGAGGAAAGGAAATGTGAAATATTTTATTCCATAGTACTAACATACCTCACTGTCATGAGCAATCATCCAAAAGTCAAAATTGTATTATAACCAAAATGACTGAAGATGTCTTTTCCTTTGATGGATGGAGCAAAGAGAGAAATAATAGACTTCTGTTGTGCAGAGCTGTTGCCAGATGGAATCCATTGGTTGGGATCTTGCCACATCTCTTTATCCATAATATGGTGCATACCCAGTAGAAAGCAGCTGATAGATAGCTTCCAAACTGAAACAGCAGTGGTACAGACTTCCGATATATATCAAACATAAGATACATTTTTCATTCAGTATTTAGTGTCACTAACATCCACATCCTGAACTGATACATCTGTGGGATGTTGCCACGTTATTTATCAGTGTTGAGGCATGTCAATGTGTAAATAAGAGATGTAGTTGTGTAATGATTTATTTCCTATTATAAATAAATAAAAATGCAATGAGTTTAGCTTTCATTGTTTTAAGTGCCTTCATCTTCTTACAAGAGAGTTTTTCACTGTGAAAACAAGATTTAAAAAGTCCCTTTGCTTAGTGAGCTTCCATGTACTGTGAGTTAGGGTGCATCTGATATTGCTTAGGAAAATGAATGGCCACAATAGTTTCATTTGTACACGTACACATCTCCAGATTTGAAATAATGCTTCATGATATTTATAACTGTTCTTGACCTGTTTGCAACCTTAACATTTGTTAGGCTATTCATTTTAAATGTATATATTTTAATAACTTTGTATACAATAATAAACAAAAGGATTTCGTACCAATACAGTAACAAAGTCATTCATTCATGAATGCTCCGTCTGAACTGACATCCATGGCTCATTATCACCTGATGCTGCATCCTGAGCTGTTTCCTTGGCAGTTTGTCTTCAGTGCTGGTTTGTTATTGCCTTCCGCTATCTGCGACACAGTGAGGAAGTAGATCCAAAGTTTTCCTCAGCTGGAACGGAGATGAAATCCAGACTGTTGCTGTTACTCTGAACCGTTGCTAATAATCTGGCCAACCGAGCTAACCTGCCCTCAACAATGTTCAATACATGAGAGATGTTGCAGGGCAGGATTTCAAAAGAGAGCTCTTTCAGGGCAATATGGGAGCAACCACATTTCTGAAGTGCCAGCCACACCCTAAGGAAAAGTACTTTTTAAAATAAGTAAATGGTGATGAGCTTCTGTATTTCCATAATCCATTTCACTGTACAATGAACGATGGTTTACCCTGTCCTTGCCAATTAAGCCATTCCTCCTCTTGGCTACTGTCTCGGGTTAGATCAGATGTTTTGCAACTTTGTTATCATTCTTGAGCTGAGCTTCCAAATTCTATCACAAAAGTCATCTTCCACCTTCAAAATACCTGCCTCTGCATCTCTGTCAAGTCCTTTCCCGAAGTTTCAAACAGCATCATTGGCATTTTCAGATTCAGTAATTCTAATTCTCACTTGTTTGGCCTTCATTCTCTACAGATTTCACCTCATTCCAGCCTCTGATGCTCAAGAACTGCAGGCAACAAATTCTGCTCATACACCCATCTCCACTGACTTGCATTGACTCTCACTTTTCTAAAACTCAAGTTTAAAACTCTTACCCTTCTGTTTGAATAGCTATGTAGCTGCATCCTGACCTGTCACCATAAATTCTTTCAGGCCCGAAATCGACAGAAAAATCTCAATTCCCCTGACTCTAGATTATTCTGCATTTGCCTTGTCTTATTGGTGGTCATGGTTTTAACTCTGTAGATCTGACTCAGTGAAAATCCTGATCCAAAGTTCAAAGTTCCTTCACCTCCTTGTTCCTTTAAAACTTCCTCGTTGTCCAACTCTTTGACTAAGAATTTGGTCAATTCTGTTAACCATTCTGAAATGCTTGGATATACTTTTGCACATTAAAGTTACAGTATAAGTCCGAGCCTTTGTTATTGTTAAAACCAAAGGCTGACCTGCTTTCAGGGTTGAAGACAAGAGTCTCAACCATTTCTAGCTCTCGGACTTGTCACCAGGAGGCAGAAGCCACTGGTCAGAAATTTGATGAGGATGACTCTTAATTAATTTGGAGATTGAATAGGGAACCTATCAGTCTGGTGGGTGGGTTCCTGAAGCTGTAAGGCCAAACAGAAACCTTCCAGTTTCAGAGGAGTTGCAGGCTGCAGTAAAACATACATCAATTTCACAAAAAAGTGCCTCTTTGCCACTATTTTAAAACATAACCATTTAGAGAAGTACATAAAACAGTCATGGCGTAAGCATTCTAACCTGACACTGGGTGTTCAACTCCCAGGCAATTAGAAACATAGGAACAAAGAATAGGCCATTCAGCCCCTCAAGTCTGTTCTGCCATTCAATAAGATCATGCCTTATCCATGGCCTAACTCCATACACCTGCCTTTGACCCATATCCCCAAATATCTTTGCTTAACAAAAATTTACCTATCTCAGATTTAAAATTAAACTAATCCAGCGTCCACTGCCATTTGTGATAGAGAGTTCCAAATATCCACCACCCTTTGCGTATAGAAGTGCTTCCAAGCATCTCTGCTGAACAGTCTGGCCCTATGTGCCCTAGCTCTAGAATCAGTGGAAATCATTTACCTTTAACCACTTTGTCTTCCCCTGTTAATATCTTGAAGTCTTTGATTGGATCACCCCTTAACTTTCTAAATTCTAGAGAAAACAGGCCTAATTTGTGTAATCTCTCCTTATAACTCAGATATAAGTCCAGATATCATTCTTGTAAATCTACGTTGTACTCCCTCCAAGGCCAATATATCCTTCCTTAAGGCATTTTGTCCAGATCTGCGCTTAGTACTCCAAGTGGGGTCTAACCAGGGTTTTGTATAACTGCAGCATAATGTCTGCACCCCTGAACACCAGTCTTCTAGATGTAAAGGTAAGCATTCCATTAGCTTTCTTGATTATTTTCTGCACCCATTTGTGACATTTTAAAGATCTGTGAACCTGAACTCCCAAATCTCTTCAGATATCGACTGTATTTAACTTCCTACCATCTAGAAAATACCCTAATCTGCCCTTTTTTTGGGTGCAAAATGGATAACCTCACACTTGCTTACTTTGAACTGTATCTGCCGCAGTTTTGCTCATTCATTTAGTTTATTAATATCCCTTTGTAATTTTATACTATCATCTATACTTTCTTCAATGCTGCATAAATTTATGTCATCAGGAAATTCGGATATGTCTTCTTGTGCCATTATCCAAGTCATTAATAAATATTGTGAATAATTGAGGCTCGAACACAGATCCTTGTGACGCACGACTATCACATCTTGCTATTTTGAGTACCTACACATTATCCTTTGTGCTGCCTGCCACTAAACCAATTTCCCAGCCGTGTTAGTAATTTTCCCTCAATTCCATGGGTTTCTACCTTAGTTAATAGTCTCTTCATGGGACTTTATCAAGTGCCTTCTGGAAATCTAGATAAACAACATCCATAGACATTCCCCTGTCCACTACCTTAGCCACCTCTTCAAAAAATTCAATGAGGTTTGTCAAGTATGGCCTACCTGTTATGAACCCATGCTGGCTCGCCCCAATTAATTGAACATTTTCAAGGTGGTCAGTTACCCCATCTTTGATTATAGTCTTCACAATTTCCCTACACAGATGTTAGGCTAACTGCTCTGTAATTCCTTGCTTTTCCTCTTTCGCCCTTCTTAAAAAGCAAAGTGACATGTCCAATTTTCCAATCCAGAGGAACAACGCATGTATCTGGGGAACTCTGAAAGATTATAGTTAGAACATCTACAATGTGTTCCCCTATTTCTTTAATACCCTCAGATGGAAACCGTCAGGTCCTGGGGATTTGTCCTTCTTTAATTCTGTTAATTTCCTTGTTACCAATGTTTAACTTAAATTAATTTTATTCATTCCCTGTTCTAGATCCACTATAATTTCTTCAGGACTTTCAACAAGCTTTTCTACCGTAAATACTGAGGCAAAATAATTTTTCAACATGTCTGACTTTTCCCCATAATCGTTGACAGTATCCCCACTTTCAGTCTTTAGTGGGCCAATATTACTGCTGACCACCTACTTTCCCTTTATGTAACTATAAGATTTATTCCTAATGATTTTGATGGCACTTTTCGTTTCTTAATCCTTTTAGTAGCTCTTAAAAGCTGCGTAGTGGCCCTTTGCTGGTCTTGTATCTTTCCCATTTAATGGGATCCGTGCTGTTCTTCTGCATTTTTTAAAAACCCTTTTAGTTTTGTGCTGTCCTTTATCTCTTTATCAATCCGTGGCTATTCGCTGTGAAACTACTTCTCCTCTCCCACCATCCATTCGCGCCCCTCCCAACCCGATCATATCAGGAAACCAAAGAATTCATGGAAGATCCCAGGCAGCCTCCATTACTTGCCCTTAATCAGGCTTTTAATGGGCCTAATTTCCTGCCTCCTTTGTGCAGTGGGTGAGCATACTGATCGCCAACCTGGCATCAGCTAAAACTTTCAGGTTCATTGGGCCAAATGGCTTATTCCTACCCTATGCCTACCCTGATTTTTCATGTTTTATGTTTCTTTCAGTCGTGTTCAGTAATGGGTATTGCATTACCAATTATAAGCGATTGAGTGGGCAGATGCAGTATAATGCAGATAAATGTGAAGTTGTTCACTTTGGTAGGAAAAACAGAATGGCTGGGCTTTATCTAAATGATGATAGATTGGGAAATGTTGTTCTACAAAGTGACCTGGCTGTCCTGTTAAACTGCTCATTGAGAGCACGCATGCAGATGCAGCAAACAGTTAGGATGTCCAGGGATATGTTAGCCTTCATTGCAAGAAAATTTGAGGGTAGGAGCAAGGTAGTTTTACTGCAGCTCTACAGTAGATGAGGCCATGCCTGGAGTATTCCGTGGAGTCTTCTTAACCTAAGAAAAGTACACACGCCATAGAGGGAGAGCAGAAAATGTTCACCAGACTGATTCCAGGGATGGTAGGTTTGTCACATGAGAAGAGATTGAGCCATCTGGGCCTGTATTCACTACAGAATAGAAGAATAAGAGGGGCAGTCATTGAAACAAGTAAATTTTGAGAGCGCTGGACATACTGAATGCAGGGATGATATTTCTCGGCCTGTAGAGCCCAGAACAAGGGGTCACTGTCTTGAGGTAGGCCATTTCTTCACTGGGGGTGGTGAACCTATGGAATTCTCTGCCACAGAAGGCTGTGGAGGCCAAGTCACTGAATATGTTTAAGAAAAGAATAGTTCTCTAGAAGCTAAAGCAGCTAAAGGAGAGGGGAAGAAAATGGGAATGTGGTGTTGAGGATCGGTCATGATCCGTGGAATGATGGAGTAGGTTCAAAGGGCCAAATGGTTTACTCCTACCCTGATGTTTCATGTTTTATGTTTGAAAGAGTTTCCAACTTGCCCTGTTTTGTAGGTGATATTCCAAAATAATAGTGCAGGATTTGAAAGTTATGCTCAGCATGTCTGTTTTTTATGTTGTCTCAGAGCAATAGAAAACTTCATGAAGTATGGTTTAAGTTGAATTTTGTGCTTCTGGATTATTACAGGTTATTTTTACGCAGTCTGTGGTTATCTATTTTGTTTATATTGACTATCCCAGAAAAATGGGTCTGTTTACACAATGAAAGCCTTTTGAAGTTGTCAAAGTCACTGTTTTAAAAAATGAAATCAAAACGTTTGGAACTTGAGATATTATTAACCTTTGAACATTTCTTTAGCTCAACATGTTCATTGAATGAGTTAAATCTTCTGGTCTCCTGCGGTTCATATTGAGCTTAGCTTACTTACAATCTTACTTATATCAAATTACTGCCCAGCAATTTCAAAATCATTCCATGCTTTATAACTGCTGTGAACATCGTAATGCTTTTGTAAAGTTTCCAAAAGATACAGTCGTAAGAGAAAACTAAACAAAATTATTGTTCACGTCTCAATTAATTTGAATCAGAAAAAGAGTTTTAAAAATACCATTTGTCTTTTGAAAAAAAGTTAAGGCCACCCTGAATTGATTGTGAATGTCTAAGTGTCGGGAATAGTTGGTCTTGTTTTATGATATCATGAACAGATCCTGGATCCCTGTAAGGAAAGGCCATGGTTCTAGAGGACCCATTCTGGAATTTTTGGGTAATGTGGGAGGATAGGCTAGCACATTTTCAGTCAGAATGTGGCTCTCTAAAGACAATGCGGCAGCAAATTATTCTTTCCATGTGATTGTTTAATAATCCACTGACACACCGTGTGATCTCTTATGATTTGGAGTTCAGTCCCTTGAACTTCTAGTGCTATTCAGTTTAATCACAGATGATCTGCGCCTCAACTTAATTTACCAACAGTTGACCATCTCTCCCCCTTTACGTTCTTACCTAACAAATCTTTGGTGATAGTCTGTCTTGAAAGTTTTAATTGACCCAGTGTCCACAGTATTTTTTTGGGGAGTGAGTTCCAGCTTTTCACAATCTCTTGTGTGAAATGATCCTTCCTAATTGCAACAGCATTGTATTCACCTTTCTGATGACTTTTAGTCAAAGCGCATGAGTTTCTTGTAATTTGGGCATGAAGGGACTCCCAAATCTCTGTTCTCCCAAAGCTCCAAGACTCTCGTCAGTAAATGATCTCATATTTAATCACACTGAACTTCTTGTAACACATTTATTCTATCTCTCTCTATTGCAACTTAGTCCTTCCATCCTTCCATTTTCATCTGCAACTTTAGATCAATAATTCTGTATTCATTGCTGCACGCCATTAATGATCTGCACACACACACACGCACAGTGCGGAATGGTCCCAGAGCGTTTAGGAAACGGGTGGATAACACTGCAAAATAAAATGTTAGTCCTTACACAATTGCAAAAGGAACTTATTGGCAAGATACAATATGTGAGTTGAGTGCTTTAAAGCTCATGTAGACTGGTGATCAGATTCTGTCAATGCATAGCAATTCAGAACAAGTACTGCTTATAAGAAACTGCATTCTTGTCGCAAAAGGTCTCATCTGGATTCCACTCAGTCACAACTTGGAACATAGTTCTTGATCTGAGTACTAAATGTCATGTCTTCTATGCTGGAAAATATTTCAGCAATGAATTCATATATTGCAACACCCCTGACCCTCTGCCCCAACTTTGACAAAATTTGGAATTTGTAACTTTTACAACTTTGGTAATCCTTGAAAAGAGTGGGTCTACTGCAATCATTTGGTAACTGTTGGATCTAGACATCCTATACTAAAAACCAGCCTCAATTGTATCCATGCATTAGTGCCATCTGTGCCTGTCTGTGACATAGCCATTGGCCAATCTACTGGCTGCTTTCTGAAAATAGGTTTCAAACAGCAAGGGCCTGTACTCAAAGCTGTTAGGAAGGCAAGAAACATACATTCACTTTGAAATCAAGGAGGAGCAGTTAAGTATTGCAGCAATCCATCAAAGAAGAAACATCTGCACCTAACTTCTTCGAGTTTTCTGCTATCAGATAAAGGAGTACTTTTGCATTGCAAGCAAGCTGATCATTTTGCATTTTGTTCTTGCTGCTGCTTTATAATGGGAGTCCTTATAAAATGAACCATTTAGAATACAGAGATGAATTGTGCCAATAATTTTTAAGAAGGTTTATTGTGAATCCCAGTAGCAGAGAAGGTTAATAAGCTTCCCCTGGTAGGGCTGGTGCCGATTCAATTAAAAGCCACATCCTGTCTCCCCGTGCAGCTGCACTGAGAAACTTCTGTCATAGTCACCCACCCGACACAAGGCTTTGTTCTTTTTTTTAAAAATGTTTACCATATTTCCCTGATTAGATTTCCTGTCTTGATTTTACTTGAAATCATCACATTGCATAAAATTCACAAAAATAAAGTTACTGCTAAGCAGAATTGATCATTCCATAATTAAAATAATCTGTTCAGATTTTAAATTCGACTCAAGTCAGTTGTATACACTACTCCCTTGTATACACATTTCATGAAAAGAATACATTGATTTTACATTAATGATAGTGGAATCATAATGTCAATGTGGAAATGGAACACCTTCCGATCAGTAATATCAGTCCCCAGAAGACTGATCGGGCAATCACTTCTGCCAAATTTTCTAGGGGGTTGATGATTGACGCCAACTATGTGACTACTACCTTATGATCATGCCCTCTACTACAATGTGAAACAAATTAAATAGAAGATAATAACCTATAGAATGGCTTTGTAATTACATTTCATATTGCTCTACATAAGAACATGGAGAATAGGAACAGGAGTATTTTGCAGCTTTCTAAGACATTGGTTAGGCCACACTTAGAGTGTTGCGTTCAATTCTGGTAGCCATATTCCAGCAAGGGCATAGAGGATTCGGAGAGGTTGCACAATAGGTTTGCCAGGATGCAGCCTGGAATAGATGGTATGAGCTATAAGGAGAGGTTAGAAAAACTCTGGTTGTTTTCTCTGGAGCAGCGGAGGCTGAGGGAAGACTTGATAGAAGTCTTTAAAATTATGAGATGCCTAGATAGGATTGATGGTCAGATTCTTTTTCCCAGAGTTGAAATGTTTAATACTACAGGACATGCATTTAAGGTGAGGTGGGGGGGAGTTCAAAGATGACATGAGGGGCAAGTTTTTTACACAGAGAGTGGTAGGAGCCTGGAATGTGTTGCCAGGGGTGGTGGTGGAAGCAGATACAACAGTGGTGTTTCAGTGACTTTTAGATAAGCACACGAGTATTCAAGAACGGAGGGATCTGGACCAAGGGCAGGCAGAAGGTGAATCCACCTGACGAAGGAGCAGTGCTCTGAAAGCTTGTGGTTTCAAATAAACCTGTTGGACTTTAGCCTGGTGTCGTGTGACTTCTGACTTCATTTATTGCTATACCTTTTAATGTGTTTACCCAATCAACCATAGGCATTTCACCCTCACACTTCTATTTTTGACTTTGGCTAAGATGAAGTTACTTGTTTGTGATTATGGTATGTCATTTTCAAATTTCATGTGGAATTTGATGTGTTATGATCACTATTTCCCAGTGAATCTCTCCCACCTCCACGATTTGCTTTAGAGTCCTCTTCACAGGCGTCGTAATATGACATACCAAAGAACTGGGCCTATTAGGAAAGTTCACATGGAGTAGTTGTACCATTGGAACAACCTTCTTTCCCAGTACTTGTACCAGTGCTGTATAACTCAAAATCTAAAATCTATCACCCTCTCTCTTGCTTAAGTCTCTTGGCTGAGGTATTAATTCAGAGATTATTACCCTTGAGATTCCACTTGTTAATTTTGCTTTGTAGTGGTATTTTGAAGTCAACCTGAAATATAATCACAAGCACTGGTAAAATTTAATCTAATCTATAAAGTATGATGCTATAGTTAATGTGCTCGAGGAACAACATATATTCCCTTGAGAACAAAATCGGGATGTACTGTCCGACCAATGCTAATCACAACAAAGTAGGTTGTGGTAAGTATTGAGATCAAAAAGATCATCCAGGTAAGTTCTATGGGTGCATGTGCTCAGAAATAAGAGTCTGACATTTCTGTATTTATACATCTGAACCAAAAAAAGAATGAGAAGTGATGAGGTGTCAGTGGACATCACCAAAGGATTAATCTAATACAAGGCCTTTAATCTGAAATTCAAATTCGGTTTCCCTCTCCACAGAATTTACCTGACCTTCTGAGTATTTCCCACATTTTTTGTTTCATAACATGTTTATCATTCACGTTTGGTGTTGGCTTCAGCCTCTTTCAAAACATGGAAAGAAATGTTGGTGGAGAGAGATGTCTAGCAGAACTGGCTAAGTATTATTAATATAAATGGAGTTTGGCCACAGATGCACATCAGTAGATGAATATTTAATTCCAGATCTGCTGTTAGGATAAGAAAGACAAACAGTTATGAATAATAATCAAATCAATTCATGCTGTAGAAGATTTCTGACCAAGAATATGGCTATAATTGCAAAGAACAAGATTTAGGAATTAAACATGGGAATATATTTTCTTTCTTTTACTAATCATAAAAAAACATACTGTATATGATGTGTATAAAGGAGAATATGGACCACAGAAGTGTTACACTTAGGAGTGGGTCTTAATGCTCTAAAGGGAAGTGTCCTGGTACAATGGAGGATTAGAGCCTGAGGCACACTTTGGAGACTGTGATTGAGATGTGTCACCTATATAATGAAGATCTAAGAGTTAGCTTAATCTTCTTTTTAAATTACCATGGGATGTAGGCATCATTGGCAAGACTAATATTTGTTACCCATCCCTGAGAAGATGTTGGTAAGCTACCTCATTGAACTGTTGTAACCCATCCAGTGATTTTCTATTCCTGTTAAGTTTTTTGACCTGCATGTTATATGTATGTTCAGTCAGAAGATCGACCTTCCAGTCTGCTAGCAACTAGGAACAGCAAGAAATGCTTTAATCTCTCATTTAAAATTTCCACAGTTTTAGTGTGGACTGACACTATAGTCTTCCACAAATGCTGTGTCACAGTATGATTTGTTTGGAATTGTGAAACTCCAGTTGCACTAAAAATAGCATTGTGTGTTTGGTGGGGTGTGAGTGTGTGCGTTTGGGGGTGTGGTGGTGTGGGGGAGGGAGAGGGGACTTGACCACATGACTTAAAATAGCCTAATTCCAAGATTTCTGAAAGGGTCAGAGAATCTACAGTAGGTAGGCCAAAATTCTGCCCTGTCCACAATCTATTCAGCCTTTTTCAAGGCCTGCTGTGGAATTCCAGGATCAACATGTTGTTCTGCTCAGTTTTCCTTTGTGTCATAAATGTCTCAATTGTAATTATACACAGGGTCTCTGGTAACTGGCAGTTTAGTTGAAATAGTTGTATTGGTTGTTCTCCTGAGTAATCTGTGCAGAACAGCGCACAGGCTTGAACTTTCACAATTCATCCCCGATTTACCGTTACCTTTAAACATAGTAAATTTTAAAAAAAATTCTAACTTAGGAATGATTCATGCCTATTGACTGTTACTTTTAGAAGAGGTTTGAAGTGATTCTTTTTTCTCAACTAAAAATCTTGTTAGGGCACTTCAGGACCTAAAGAGGAAACTTTTCAGCTTGTGTCCGTGAACTTACTGGTGGATACGTGGACATTAGGAGCCTGAGAAATGGATTGTGACCTTCATACACCATCTTCTGACACCTTCATGTCAGAAAGTCTCCCAAGATCTTTTGGACCTCTCATCGTTTGCTGCCGGCAATCACTGAGCATCTATTGAGCTATGTAAATGGTCATCCTATTCCTGTTTCAGGACTAAATAGGAATGTAAAGAAATCAGGAATATAAAGCTGAGAGCTTGATCAAGATTGTATACATGAAACAAATAGGCTTCTATGTGAATTTGCAGCTGATGTCTAATTAAATGAAAATCAGAGCCTGGTGACTTGATATTATTGTGATCCTGTCACTCTGTGGCAGTCTTCAATTTCTGCTTTCTTTCATGGAGATCATCAGGTCAGAGTCTGACTGCTTTTAAAGCAATAAAGCCCTTAATGGGAACTTTACTTCGTAGCTCTGGTCAAGTGTTTGAATTTCTTCCTAACATTTCTGCAATGTGGAATAAGCCTCCTGGCATTCATGTTATATGTTACCTTTACCCACAGTTGAGCTGTCTGGCAGAGGATTCTATGTCCATCTGTGAGGAGCAACAGTTCTTTCCTTCCTGTCATGTCTTTTAACAATATCTCAAAAGCACCATCACAGCAACTCTGTGTCACAGTTTTCAGACCACAACAGCTCTGTTATTCAACATCCTATGAAGGTTTTTCATGCCTCTCTGAATTTCCTCCCCTGCCTTCTCAATGGCTGAGCTGCAGATTATGAGCATCAGTATCACATCCGTAGTTGAAGCTGGATATGACTGTATCATGACAGCATTAGGAATAGATTCCTCTAAGTTGCTGTTTAGTTGCTGTCTAATGCAGGTACCACGAGTGTGTCCATACACTTTGTAGAGAGCTCTGGTATATGGGATAAACATTATTCAGCTACAGTACATGTGAGTGTGAAACTCCTCCACGCTATGAATTCCATCTTAAAATATCATAACTGAGGACATAAATAAGCACTTAGCATATCATGATACTCTAACCACCTTTGTTTGAAAGCAGAGTTACCAAGTCTCTATCCCATACCACATGACATACTGATCCATGCCCTGTACCTGAAGAAGTTTTGGGGTGAGATGTTTTTCTCTCTTCAGTAGTGTTATGTTATAGGCTGACTTGTGTACACAGTGGTGTAATTACATGAGAACTTTGTAAAAGTTGCGTTTACCAGTCACATTACTGTATCCTTATAATATGTGGCAACTTTTCCTTTTAAGATGTAAGTGGCAAGGTTTTGGGAAAGTGATTTGTCTAGAAATTCTTTCCAATTTGACATTCTCTTTTTTTTTTATAGCCTGTGTAAATTTATTTGCAATAACCATGGCATTCCCACATCCAGCATCCCAACCTCTTTCTTGCGATAATATTTCTCCATGTCGTTAGTGACTTTGCTCAGATTTTATTTTTGTAACTGAAATATTGCATAATGTTTATGCATGTCCACAAAAGTCCCCATCTTCCTGACCTCTCCCCTCACCTGAAGCATGGTGACATACAGGTTAAACTCACCTGTCATTTCTCTCTAATCTCCTCTGGGACTGTGTCAACTTTATCTTTACCTTCCAACTTAATACAACTTTGTAGTAACATTTATGCACCACTTTGGTATTTTTTAACTCATTTACCTTCTAGCCCTCCTGCCAGGGTCGCTGAGAATGAGGAGGCAGTATTGATGGCCTTTACCATACATTGCCAGCAGATTTTGTTTTCTCATGCTGACTGTGTTCATTAAAACTACAATATCAGAGATGCTGAATTGATAACAATGGAGAACACAAGGATGTTCAATTTCTCTTACTGGTAGGGCTGTACTTTTATAATAATTAGGAAAAGCAGTTGGATCAAGATGATCATCGAGAGACTCGGAATTTGAAACATGCATTCTGATCAGGTAGCCTATCCCTAGGAGGAAAGAGATTCTAGAAGGTGTATTTAAAATGTTGAGCCATTTGATGGAAAAGAAAATCAGGAGAGGTGTACAACAAGTGTGCAATCCCTGCCAAAGTTGAAAGTTTCACCAAATGCAAGCATAAGTGTGTCTCTATGAGGAGGAATTATTCAACAATATGTTAAATTGGTGAGTTAACAACTATGGAGAGACGGATTGTCCCCGATATAGATAGTCCGTCTCTGGGACCGAAATTACTGTTACAGAGTTTTAGAGAGGAGGCAAAAGAAAGAACTGTAGCCCATGATTTGTGGTGCTGAGAATTACTGTGGGACAAAGCACTTTCTTGTGTCTGGTCTGTGACCTCATGTGACCTGAACTCTCAATCTCTTTGATTCAATATATCTTGGAATTATACTGACTCCTGTGGGATCAAACTCTGTGAACATACTGGTATTCTATCTCCCCCGGATATATACTCAAAATTTTGTTTTAGTGCCTGATTTGTAGCAAAATCATAAACTTGTTTATAAGGAATACAATATTTATCTGGATGTAATTTTCAGCTGTCATGTTGTGGCCTGTTGCTTGCTTAACACTTGAACCAGGAAACTTAATTCCATCCATTTGAAAAGGTTGGTATGTTGTGGAGGGTTTGATCATTATTGTTGCTGGTTGTTTGGTTGTTTGTCTGGTAATCGATGAGATATACACGTCCCTTAACTTTTGGCAATTAAAGGTAAGAACTTTATAAATTTCATAGGTAGCATATTCCATGGCTACAAAGTAAAACATGCTTTATGACACCATTTGGCACTGAGTTTGACTGTCAGCTGAAGGGAGATAAATAGGAACCTACAATAGGTATGGCACAGCATTTGTTCTGGGCAGACAGATTTAAAAAGCTGGATCCTCAGTAGCTACAATGATTTGCCTCCGCAGTAGGTATTGTAATAAGAACATAAGAACATAAGAACTAGGAGCAGGAGTAGGCTGTCTGGCCCTTCGAGCCTGCTCCGCCATTCAATAAGATCATGGCTGATCGTTTCGTGGACTCAGATCCACTTACCCGCATTCTCACCGTATCCCTTAATTCCTTTATTGTTCAAAAAAAATCTACCTTTTTTTTAAAAACATTTACTGAAGTAGCGTCAACTACTTCATTGGGCAAGGAATTCCATAGATTAACAACCCTCTGGGTGAAGAAATTCCTTCTCAATTCAGTCCTAAATCTGCTCCCTCTAATCTTGAGGCTATGCCCTCTTGTCCTAGCTTCACCTGCCAGTGGGAACATCCTCTTTACTTCTTTCTTATCTATTCCCTTCATAATTTTATATGTTTCTATAAGATCCCCGCTCAATCTTCTGAATTCCAATGAATATAATCCCAATCTGCTCAGTCTCTCCTCATAAGCCAACACCCCCAACTCCAGAATCAACCTAGTGAACCTCCTTTGCACCCCCTCCAGTGCCAGTACATCCTTTCTCAAGTAAGGAGACCAAAACTGCACACAGTACTCCAGGTGTGGCCTCACCAGCACCTTGTACAGCTGCAACATAACCTCTCTGCTTTTTATTTCAATCCCTTTAGCAATGAAGGACAAAATTCCATTTGCCTTCCTAATTACTTGTTGTACCTGCAGACCTACCTTCTGTGATTCATGCACAAGGACACCCAGGTCCCTCTGCATAGCAGCATGCTGCAACTTTTTACCATTCAAGTAATAATCCTTTTTACTATTACTCCTACCAAAATGTATGACTTCACATTTATTTACATTGTATTCCATCTGCCAGACCTTTGCCCACTCACTCAATGTATCTATGTTCCTCTGCAAAGTTTCACAGTCCTCTGCACACTTTGCTTTGCCACTCATCTTAGTGTCATCTGCAAACTTTGACACCCTACACGTGGTCCCCAACTCCAAATCATCTATATAAATTGTAAATAATTGCGGTCCCAACACCGATCCCTGAGGCACACCACTAGTCACTGACTGCCAACCAGAATAGCACTCATTTATCCCCACTCTTTGCTTCCTGTTAGTCAACCAATCCTCTGTCCATGCTAATACTTTACTGTAATATGTCATGCCATTCATTGTACCCATGAAATTCAGAAGAGGTCTGAATGATGTTGACCAGTTGTTGCAGGGCATTTCTCTTTAAGTTAATTTTTAAATCTGTCTGCCCAGAACAAATGCTGTGCCATACCTATTGTAGGTTCCTATTTATCTCCCTTCAGCTGACAATCAAACTCAGTGCCAAATGGTGTCATAAAGCATGTTTTACATTGTAGCCATGGAATATGCTACCTATGAAATTTGTAATTTCTATGAAACTAAAAATGGCCAGGGTTATTGTTCTAATTTCTGCAATAGCATGATAAAAATGGTCAGTACAAGGAGATTTGTTCCTTTTTTTTGGGCACTAATTTGGCTGTCACATTTCTTCCATCATATCTGTGACAGTGCTCGGAAAAAATGTATTGGCTGTAAAACACTTTGTGATATTTTGTGATCGTGAAAGGCACTACATAAATGCAAATCTTTGGTAGTGTAGTCACAGGTAGTGATATTGGTGGCTAAGGAGAGATAGATATGTACAATAGTTAGCTGTACATGTTAGCTGTCAAAATGATAAAATGGACCACTCTGCTAAAAACAAAGACAATAGCTAGGGGAGAGTGGCAGATGTAAGAAAAATGGAGTAAAGTGGTGATATTGAGAAGTTGTGGAACTCAATACTGAGTCCGAGAGGCTGTAAAATGCCTGGGAATGCAATGAAGTGTTATTCCTCCAGCTTATGCTGGAACACTGGAGCAAGCCAAAGATGAAAATGTTAACATGGGAATGAGGTAGTTTATTAAAATGGAAAGTAATTGGAAGGTTAGTGGAAGTCTTGCACAAAGCGGCCATCCAGTAGGCATTTGGTCTCACCAGTGTAGAGGAGACAGTGTCGCGAGCAGTAAATACAGTAGATTAGATTGAAAGTAGTAAAAGTAAAATGCTACTTCACCTGAAAATCCAACCTATCTGCTTCTTGGTATCCTGATCATCATCTTGTATTAGCAATGTTAATGGAACTTGGAATCCAAGACAGTGGTTCCATTGCATACTTTCTTATTTGCAAAAGCATGTTCTTATCTTTCTAGAGCAGAAATTGGAAGGACAGTTTAAATATTTCTTTGATCGGCATATGCCAAATTCAGGAAGGCAGCTGTATGTATGAGGTGTTATCAATCTGTTCCTTCAGTGTTTTTCAGGGTGATTGCTTTACAGCTACAAAATGTTGCCATTTGAGCCAGACAAAAAAGTAATAAAGTACTTGGATAGAGTGTTATTCATGCAACGGTTGAATGCAAATATCAGCCAGGTTCCTTCGAGGATACTTTCCAAAACAGGACCTCTTTTACCTTGAAGAACAAGGGCATGGAACACCACAAACAGGTTCCCCATCCAGCAATACACCATCACAAATTGGAACTATATCACCACTCTTTCACTGTCACAGCATTAAAACCCAAGAACTCCCTTCCTAACAGTGTCGTGGGAGTAACTGCACCTGAAGGACTAAAATAGTTCAAGAAGGCAGCTCATTACTACCTTCTCAAAGACAATTAGGGATGTGTAACAAATGCTAGCTGGAGAATGAAGGAAGGATCACATTATTAAGGAAGAAATAGCAAGACCTTTACAACAAGCTTAACATGGAGTTAACATGGCTTTGTGAAAGGGAAATCATATCTGACAAATTTGCTGGAATTCTTTGAGGCTATAATAATTAGACGAAATGGAACAGGTAGGTGTAACATAGTTGGATTTCTAGAAGGTATTCAATTAAGTTCCATATTTTAAAAAATGTTCAACATTGGAGTTCAGAGTATTGGGAGAAATGTATTAGTATTGATTGAGGATTGATTAACATACAGAACACAGAGTCAGGATCAATGAGTTTCTCAGGTTGGAAAGATGTAGCTGGAGGAATGCCACAAGGCTCAGTCCTACGGCCTTAATTATTTACTGTCTATATTAATGACTTGGAGGAGGGGCAGAGTGAATGTATCCAAATTTGCTGACAAAAATTAGGCATGAGGGTATGTTGTGATGAGAAGATAAGGATTCTGCAACAGGTTGAATTAGTTGGCAGAAGCTTAGAAAATGGAGTTTAATGTGGAAAAGTGTGAGATCATGCACTGTGATAGGAAGAATCAAGAGGCTGACCATTATTAAATGGAGAGGGACTTTAAAAAAAAATGCAGCACGAAAGAATCCGGGTGTTCCAGTGCGTAAAACACAGAAAAATTAGTATACAGGTGCAGCAAGTAATTAGAAAGGCAATTGGAATTTTGACCTTCATTGCTGCAGGTTTGAAGTTTAGAATTTGGGAAGTCCAGCTACAACTGTACAGGAAGGTGGTGAGGCTGCACCTGGAGTACTGTCGTAGATTTGGTCCTTGTATTCAATAAAAGAATGTACTGGCATTGAAGGCAATTCAAAAGAGATTCATTAGGCTGATTCCTTGGATGAAGGAGTTGACTTAACAAGTAAGGCTAGATAGGTTAGGCCTTTATTCATTAGCGTTTAGAGAAATGACGGGTGATCCTAGTGAAATGCTGCTGTATTCTAGACAGGTTCAAGAACTGTGCTGAGAGATGACCACCCATGTAGTGAAACAGGCTTTCAAACATTTTTTGTTTCGGTAGTTCTTCTTGAGATTTTTCTTGAAAACTACTTTGTAATTTTTAAGAGGTTACTTTTTCTTCATTTTCAGGGTTTTTACATTCAATCTAATTCATTTGTTACCTGATGCAGTCATATAATAACAATTACTTCCAAATTTAAAACAAAAATAGAAATTGCTGGAGAAATTCAGCAGGTCTGGCAGTATCTGCGGGGAGAAAGCAGAGTTAAGTTTTGAGTCCAGTAATTTTTATTATTTCAGATTTCCATCATCTACAGTTCTTTGTTTTATCTTCTATATTTGTGTTAACATATGAAGTGTTTGAACGATGCAAGCAGAATGAAAGAATTCATAAATATTTTCAATAATTTTCAACGCTCCGTTAAACTTAAAGCCCCAACACTTGGGAGAAAGTATTAACTTCCTAGACATCACAATATTTAAATTGGCATAAGACAACAGGCATAAGTTAACAAAACCTACTTTGTAAAAAATTGAGATAACAAAGGTGTAGAGCTGGATGAACACAGCAGGCCAAGCAGCATCAGAGGAGCAGGAAAGCTGACGTTTCGGGCCTAGACCCTTCTTCAGAAAAATGATTTTTCTGAAGAAG